>NC_071611.1:702793-855293 GCF_024509145.1 Vidua macroura
TGGGGGAAATTGGGGGGGAGGAAATTGGGGGGAATTTGGGAAAATTTTGGGGAAAATTGGGGGGGGAATGAGGAAAAATTGGGAAAAATTGGGGAAAATTGGGGGGAAAATTTGGGGAAAAATGAGGAAAAATTGGGGGGAAAATTGGGGAAAAAATGGAATTTTAAGCCAAAAAAAATTGGAATTTGGGGCCATTTTTGGGGTCTTTTTTGGGTTTTTTGGGGGCACTTTTGGGGAATTTTTTGGGACTTTTTTGGGATATTTTTGGGGTTTTTTGGGGCATTTTTTGGGGCATTTTTTGGGGCATTTTTGAGGCATTTTTGGGCTTTTTTGGGGTCTTTTTTAGGGCATTTTTGGGGTTTTTTGGAGCATTTTTTGAGTTTTTTGGGGCATTTTTGGGTTATTTTTTGAGGTTTTTTTGAGCATTTTTAGGGGTTTTTTTAGGGTTTTTTTGGGAACTTTTTTAGGGCATTTTTGAGGTTTTTTTAGGGCATTTTTGGGGCGTTTTTAGGGCTTTTTTGGGACATTTTTGGTCCTTTTTAAGGCATTTTTGGGGCATTTTTTGGTCATTTTTTGGGGCCTTTTTGGCCAATTTTGGGGTTTTTTAAGGGCTTTTTTTGGGGTCTTTTTAAAGGCATTTTTGGGGCATTTTTGGGCCTTTTTTGGGATCTTTTTTAAGGCATTTTTGAGGTTTTTTTAGGACATTTTTGGGGCATTTTTTGGGGCATTTTTTGGGACATTTTTGGGGCATTTTTGGGCCTTTTGGGGATCTTTTTTAGGGCATTTTTGAGGGTTTTTTAGGGCATTTTTGGGTTTTTTTTAGGGCATTTTTGGGGCATTTTTGGGTTATTTTTTGAGGTTTTTTGCGCATTTTTAGGGTTTTTTTAAGGGTTTTTTTGGGAACTTTTTTAAGGCATTTTTGAGGTTTTTTTAGGACATTTTTGGAGCATTTTTGGGCTTTTTGGGGATCTTTCTTAGGGCATTTTTTAGGTTTTTTTAGGGCATTTTTGGGTTTTTTTTTTTTGGTATTTTTGGGGCATTTTTGGGGCTTTTTTGGCCAATTTTGGGGCTTTTTTAGGGTTTTTTTTTGGGATCTTTTTTAGGGCATTTTTGAGGTTTTTTTAGGGCATTTTTGGGGTTTTTTTGGGCATTTTTTGGGTTTTTTGGGGGGCATTTTTGGGGTTTTTTAGGGCATTTTTTGGGACATTTTTGGTCCTTTTTTGGGGCATTTTTGGGGCATTTTTTGGTCATTTTTTGGGGCTTTTTTGGCCAATTTTGGGGCATTTTTGGGGGTTTTTTTTAGGATCTTTTTTAGGGCATTTTTGGTCATTTTTTTTGGCTTTTTTGGCCAATTTTGGGGTTTTTTAAGGGCTTTTTTGGGGGCATTTTTTGGGACATTTTTGGAGCATTTTTGGGCTATTTTGGGATCTTTTTTAAGGCATTTTTGAGGTTTTTTTTAGGGCATTTTTGGGGCATTTTTTGGGACATTTTTTGGGACATTTTTGGGCATTTTTGGACCTTTTTGGGATCTTTTTTAGGGCATTTTTGAGGGTTTTTTAGGGCATTTTTGGGGTTTTTTTAGGGCATTTTTGGGGCATTTTTGGGTTATTTTTTGAGGTTTTTTGAGCATTTTTAGGGGTTTTTTTAGGGTTTTTTGGGAACTTTTTTAAGGCATTTGAGGTTTTTTTAGGGCTTTTTTGGGACAATTTTGGTCCTTTTTAAGGCATTTTTGGGGCATTTTTTTGGTCATTTTTTGGGGCTTTTTTGGCCAATTTTGGGGCATTTTTGGGGGTTTTTTGGGATCTTTTTTAGGGCATTTTTTAGGTTTTTTAGGGCATTTTTGGGATCTTTTTTAGGGCATTTTTGGGGTTTTTTTGGGGCATTTTTTGGGTTTTTTGGGGGCATTTTTGGGCTTTTTTAGGACATTTTTGGGGCATTTTTGGGGACATTTTTTGGGACACTTTTGGGGCATTTTTGGGCTTTTTTGGGATCTTTTTTAGGACATTTTTGAGGCATTTTTGGGCTTTTTTGGGATCTTTTTTAAGGCATTTTTTAGGTTTTTTTAGGGCATTTTTGGGGTTTTTTGGGGCATTTTTGGGGCATTTTTTGGTCATTTTTTGGGGCATTTTTGGCCACTTTTGGGCCATTTTTGGGGGTTTTTTTGGGATCTTTTTTAGGGCATTTTTGAGGCATTTTTGGTCATTTTTGGGGCCATTTTTTGCCAATTTTGGGTTTTTTTAAGGGCTTTTTTGGGGCATTTTTTGGGACATTTTTGGGGCATTTTTGGGCTTTTTTAAGGATCTTTTTTGGGATTTTGGGATCTTTTTTAAGGCATTTTTGAGGTTTTTTTAGGGCATTTTTGGGGTTTTTGGGGGGCATTTTCAGGGCATTTTTGGGGAATTTTTTTTACTTTCTTTGGGATATTTTTGGGGTTTTTTTAGGGATTTTTGGGCTTTTTTGGGGCATTTTTGGGCTTTTTGGGGATCTTTCTTAGGGCATTTTTGGGGTATTTTTGGGGCATTTTGTTGGTCATTTTTTGGGGCATTTTTGGCCACTTTTGGGGCTTTTTTTAGGGCATTTTTGAGGGTTTTCTAGGGCATTTTTGGGGTTTTTTAAAGGCATTTTTTGGGTTTTTTGCGGGCATTTTTGGGAGTTTTTCTAATGATATTTTGGGTTCTTTTTGGGGGGTTTTTTGGGATATTTTTGTGGTTTTTTTAGGGATTTTTTGGGCATTTTTTGGGACATTTTTGGGGCATTTTTGGGGCATGTTTTGGGGTTTTTGGGGGCATTTTTGGGGCATTTTTTTTGAATTTTTGGCTTTTTGGGGATCTTTTTTAAGGCATTTTTGAGGTTTTTTTAGGGCATTTTTGGGGTTTTTTAGGGCATTTTTTAGGTTTTTTTAGGGCATTTTTGGGGCATTTTTAGGGCTTTTTTGGGACATTTTTGGTCCTTTTTAAGGCATTTTTGGGGCATTTTTGGTCATTTTTTGGGGCATTTTTGGCCAATTTTGGGGCTTTTTTAGGGTTTTTTTGGGATCTTTTTTAGGGCATTTTTGGGGCATTTTTGGGTCATTTTTTGGGGCTTTTTTGACCAATTTTGGGGCATTTTTGGGGCATTTTTGGGGGGTTTTTTAGGATCGTTTTTAGGGCTTTTTTGAGGCATTTTTGGTCATTTTTGGGGCTTTTTTGGCCAATTTTGGGGGGTTTTTTTAGGATTTTTTGGGGTCTTCTTTAGGCAATTTTGAGGTTTTTTTAGGGCATTTTTGGGGTATTTGGGGCATTTTTGGGGCATTTTTTGGTCATTTTTTAGGGCATTTTTGGGGTTTTTTGGGGCATTTTGGGGGGTCTTTTTGGGGCATTTTTTGGGTTTTTTGGGGGGCATTTTTGGGTATTTTTAGGGCATTTTTGGGGCATTTTGGGCTTTTTTGGGATCTTTTTTAGGGCATTTTTGGGGCATTTTTGGGCTTTTTTGGGATCTTTTTTAGGGCATTTTTGGGGTATTTTTGGGGCATTTTTTTGGTCATTTTTTGGGGCATTTTTGGCCACTTTTGGGGCTTTCTTTAGGGCATTTTTTGAGGGTTTTTTAGGGCATTTTTGGGGCGTTTTTAGAGCTTTTTTGGGACAATTTTGGTCCTTTTTTGGGGTATTTTTGGGGCATTTTTTGGTCATTTTTTGGGGCTTTTTTGGCCAATTTTGGGGCATTTTTGGGGGTTTTTTGGGATCTTTTTTAGGGCATTTTTGAGGCTTTTTTAGGGCATTTTTGGGGGTTTTTTGGGGCATTTTGGGGGTCTTTTTGGGGCATTTTTTGGGTTTTTTGGGGGGCATTTTTGGGTATTTTTAGGGCATTTTTGAGGCTTTTTTAGGGCTTTTTGGGGTCTTTTTTAAGGCATTTTTGGGGGCGTTTTTAGGGCTTTTTTGGGACAATTTGGTCCTTTTTAAGGCATTTTTGGGGCATTTTTTTGGTCATTTTTTGGGGCATTTTTGGCCACTTTTGGGGCATTTTTGGGGGTTTTTTGGGATCTTTTTTAGGGCATTTTTGAGGCATTTTTGGGCTTTTTTGGGATCTTTTTTAGGGCATTTTTGAGGCTTTTTTAGGGCATTTTGGGGTTTTTTGGGGCATTTTGGGGGTCTTTTTGGGGCATTTTTGGGTATTTTTAGGGCATTTTTGGGGCATTTTTGGGCTTTTTTGGGATCTTTTTTAGGGCATTTTTGGGGGTATTTTTGGGGCATTTTTTTGGTCATTTTTTGGGGCATATTTGGCCACTTTTGGGGCTTTTTTTAGGGCATTTTTGAGGGTTTTTCTAGGGCATTTTTGGGGGTTTTTTAAGGCATTTTTTGGGTTTTTTGCGGGCATTTTTGGGAGTTTTTCTAATGATATTTTGGGTTCTTTTTGGGGGTTTTTTGGGATATTTTTGTGGTTTTTTTAGGGATTTTTGGGGCATTTTTGGGGCATTTTTGGGGGTTTTTGGGGGCATTTTTAGGGCATTTTTGGGGGATCTTTGGGACATTTTTTGGGACACTTTTGGAGCATTTTTGGGCTTTTTTGGGATCTTTTTTTGGGGGCATTTTTGGGGCATTTTTGGGCTTTTTTGGGATCTTTTTTAGGGCATTTTTTAGGTTTTTTTAGGGCATTTTTGGGGGTTTTTTTGGTATTTTTGGGGCAATTTTGGGGGCTTTTTTGGCCAATTTTGGGGCATTTTTGGGCTTTTTTGGGATCTTTTTTAAGGCATTTTTGAGGTTTTTTTAGGGCATTTTTGGGCTTTTTTAGGGAATTTTTGAGGCATTTTTGGGCTTTTTGGGGGTCTTTTTTAGGGCATTTTTGGGGGTTTTTTTTAGGGCATTTTGGGGGTCTTTTTGGGGCATTTTTTGGGTTTTTTGGGGGGCATTTTTGGGTATTTTTAGGGCATTTTTGGGGCATTTTTTGGCATTTTTGGGATCTTTTTTAGGGCATTTTTGGGGCGTTTTTAGGGCTTTTTTGGGACATTTTTGGTCCTTTTTAAGGCATTTTTGGGGCATTTTTTGGTCATTTTTTGGGGCATTTTTGGCCACTTTTGGGGCTTTTTTTAGGGCATTTTTGAGGGTTTTCTAGGGCATTTTTGGGGTTTTTTAAAAGCATTTTTTGGTTTTTTGGGGGCATTTTTGGGAGTTTTTCTAATGATATTTTGGGTTCTTTTTGGGGGTTTTTTGGGATATTTTTGTGGTTTTTTTAGGGATTTTTGGGGCATTTTTGGGGCATTTTTTGGGACATTTTTGGTCCTTTTTTGGGGTTTTTTTGGCCAATTTTGGGGCTTTTTTTGGCCAATTTTGGGGCTTTTTTTAGGGTTTTTTAGGATCTTTTTTGAGGCATTTTTGGGGCATTTTTTGGCTTTTTTGGGATATTTTTGGGGCATTTTTATGGCAGTTTTTGGGCTTTTTTGGGGACATTTTGGGGGTCTTTCTTAGGGTTTTTTTTCAGCATTTTTGGGGTTTTTTGAGGGTTTTTTTAGGGCATTGTGTGCCATTTTTTGGGCTTTCTTGGGTTTTTTTTAATGTCTTTTGCGGGCATTTTGGGACCTTTTTGGGGCATTTTGGGTTTCTTTTTTTTTTGGGCATTTTTAGGGCTTTTTTGTGGCATTTTTGGGGTTTTCTGGGGCATTTTTAGGGCTTTTTTGGGGCATTTTTTGGGTTTTCTGGGGCATTTTTAGGACTTTTTTGGGGCGTTTTGGGGGTTTCTTGGGGGCATTTTGGGCTCTTTTTGGAGCATTTATCACGGGGTTTTTTTGGGGTTTTTTCTTTTTTTTTTTTGATGCATTTTTAGCCCCTTTAAGGCTCTTATTTGTGGCATTTTGGCTTTGTGGGTGGTTTTTTTTGGGTGTTTTGGGCCATTTTTGAGATTATAACCCAAATTTTAAGGGTCTAATCCTGATTTTTTTGGGGGGATTCCAATCCTGATTTTTTGGGGGATTCTAACCCCAAATTTGGGGATTTTTTTGGAGGGATTCCAATATAGATTTTTGAGGTTCCCACCGCGATCTAGATCGGGAAAGAGATGAGGATTGGGATTCCAAAAAAAAAAAAAAGTCGGGATTAAAATCCTAAAATTGGATTGAAAACCCAAAAAATCCTCCTCCCTCACGACCCACCTGTCAATCACTCACAGGCCACGCCCCCTCCTTGTCCCAACTAATGAGACCGCGCCGTGCGCGGGGGCGTGGCTTTTTAGTGATTGACAGTGATTGACAGGCTGCTCCCTCCCGCCCATCACTTCCAGCCCCGCCCCTCCCTCTATCTACCAATGAATCCGCTCAGAACGCGGGGCGTGCCCTGTCACTCACACCCAAACCCCGCCCCCTCCCCTTCTCAGCCAATCAGGCCTCTCCTTCCCCCTCCGCTTCCGCCGCCGCGCCATGGCCGCCGAGCCGCGCTGAGCTCCGGCCCCGCCGCTCAGCCCCGGCCATGGCGGCTCCGCTCTCGTAGCCGAGGCCGCCATGCCGAGCGGAGCCGCCGAGGCCAACGAGGCCGCCGAGCCGGCGCTGCTAATCCTCCAGCAGCGCCTGCAAGGACTCGGCCTCCGCCAGCCCGGCATGGAGGAGGAGGAGGAGGATGACGGCGGCGAGGCGGAGCTGAGGGAAGATGAGGACGAGGAGGCCGCGCTGTTGTTGCCGGCGCTGCTGCCGCGAGGCCTCGATGTTGCCGGAGGCCAGGGAATGATGGCGGCGATGCTGTCGCAGGCCTGCGGCGAGGCCGCGGCTGTGGGCGGCGTGCAGGCGCCGCTGCTCCGCAGGAAGAGCGTCAACACCACCGAGTGCGTGGCCGTGCCCAGCTCCGAGCATGTGGCCGAGATCGTGGGGCGCCAGGGTGAGTGAGGGGCGGCGGTGGCGGCTTCGGGCCCTCAGGGCTGGCTCCTGCTTCGTGTCTCCTTCCCGCCGTTTTGGGTCCCCTCACAACCGGGGTGGGACCCTCAGCTTCGGCCCCTGAGGGTCCTGACCCCCCCTCTCCTCTTCCCGCCATTCTGGGGACCCTCCTGTCCCCTCACAAGCGGGGTAGGACCCTCCTCTGTCCCCTCTCGACCCTCTTCTCCTCTTCCTCCCACTTTGGGGACCCTCCTGTCCCCTCACAGCCGAGGTGGGACCTTTATCTTCACCCCCTGAGGGTCCTGACCTGCTTTGTCTCTTCTCGCCATTCTGGGGACCCTCCCGTCCCCTCACAGCCCGGGCAGGACCCTCATCCTCACCCCCTGAGGGCTGGCTCCTGCTTCTCCCGTTCCTGACATTTTGGGGACCCTCTTGTCCCCTCACACCTGGGTGTGGGACCTTCCTCAGTCCCCTCCCGCCATGGGGACCCTCCTGTCCCCTCATCCTCACCCCCTGAGGGCTGGCTCCTGCTTCATGACTTCCCACCATTCTGGGGACCCTCCCGTCCCCTCACAACCCGGGCAGGACCCTCATCTTCATCCCCTGAGGGCTGGCTCCTGCTTCTCCCATTCCTGACATTTTGGGGACCCTCCTGTCCCCTCACAACCGAAGCGGGACCTTCATTTTCACCTCCTGAGGGTCCTGACCCTCTTCTTCTTTTCCCGCCATTCTGGGGACCCTCCTGTCCCCTCACAGCCCGGGCAGGACCCTCATCCTCACCCCCTGAGGGCTGAGAACCCCTTCTTCTCTTCCCGCCATTCTGGGGACTCTTCTTTCCCCTCACACCTGGGGTGGGACCCTCCTGTCCCATCTGCAGGAGCACCCACTTAGGTAACCCCTAAACCCGGCCCTTCTGCCCCTAAACCCGGCCCTTCTGCCCCTAAACCCGGCCTGTCTGCCCTAAACCCAGTCTTTTGACTCCTAAACCTAAAGGTCAAGTTCAGCAGCAGACAGGCCGGGTTTAGAGGAGAAAGGTCAGGTTTAGGGGCAGACAGGCCCGGTTTAGGGGCAGAAGGGCCGGGTTTTAGGGGCAGAAAAAATATTTACCAGAGGGCAAAAAAACCCACATTTGTCCCGGTTTCAGGCAAATGTGGGAGGAAACTCCCTCTAGAAAAGCAGACTCAGGTGATTTGGGAAAAGATTTCCTTGGAGAAAAGTGGGAAAATGCGTTTATTTAACAGGCAGAGCATTCCCCAGCCCAAAAACTGATATTAAACAATAAACAATAAAAAGAATTAAACAAGAAAACCTCTCGCTGTTGTGAAGAGATGACAAGAGGGCTGTGGGAAGCGCCAGGAGCCCGAGGCGAGGGCGCGGGGCCGTGCTGGGTGCTGAAGGGTTGAATCACTGCCTGTGTGTGCGCTGGGAGCTCCTCTGATTCTGACCTTGGAGTTTCTAGGAAATCGGAGGCAGAGATAACAGCAGAGATACGGAGACAGGGCTCTGCGTGCTCCCGGTGCAGCGGGGGAGCGCAGCGCAGGGAGCACAGGCGCCGTGCGGGGAGTGGGGCGGGATGGGGATGGGGATGGGGCTGGGGATGGGGATGGGGCTGGGGATGGGGCTGGGGATGGGGCTGGGGATGGGGATGGGACAGGGGATGGGGATGGGGATGGGGATGGGGATGGGGATGGGACAGGGGATGGGGATGGGGATGGGGATGGGGATGGGGATGGGGCTGGAGATGGGACTGGGGATGGGGATGGGGATGGGGCTGGGGATGGGGCTGGGGATGGGGATGGGACTGGGGATGGGGATGGGGCTGGGGCTGGGACTGGGACTGAGCCTGGGACTGGGACTAAGCCTGAGCCTAGGGCTGGGGCTGGGGCTGGGACTGGGAGCTGCCCATGCCTCCCTGCCCCCTGCCCGAGCCCTCCTGGAGCTTTGTGGGACAATGATCCCTCTCCTCCTCCTCCTCCTCCTCATCTTCCTCCTCTTCCTCTTCCTCCCAGCCGGGCCAGCCCTGCTCACTGCAGGGCCCTGCGGGAGCAGCCCCTCCTCCCTTCCACCTGCTCCTGCTCCTGCTCCTGCTCCTGCTCCTGCTCCTGCTCCTGCTCCTGCTCCTTCTCCTGCTCCTGCTGGGGCTGTTCTGCACGGGTGTGCCTGGAGCGGCCCTTGGGCCGGGAAGGTGTCGCTGCCCCGGGGCCCGCGGAGCCGGGGCTGACAAACCCGGCTGGGAGCGCGGCTCCGTGCGCCCGCGGGGGCTGGGGCGTCCGCAGACAGGAGAGGGGAGCGAGCTGCTGCGGGTGGGCCGTGCTGGAGCTCCCGGTGCTGCTCCAAGCACGCGAGGCGCGCTCAAAAGTGGCACCTCTGTCGCCTGCTGGCAGCCGGCTCAACGCCGGCTGGACTCAGCCAGGGCAGAATCCAGGGGCTGTCGGGAATGCCGTTTTGTGCCGCCCGCTCTCCTGCTCCTGCGACGGGCAAACTGGGCTGCTGCTCACGCCTGCCGCACGCGGGCAGTGCCACACGCGGGCAGTGCCACACGCGGGCAGTGCCACACGCGGGCCGTGTCACACACGGGCAGTGCCACACACGGGCTGTGCCACACACGGGCAGTGCCACACACAGGCTGTGCCACACACGGGCAGTGCCACACGCGGGCAGTGTCACACACGGGCAGTGCCACACACAGGCTGTGCCACACACGGGCAGTGCCACACGCGGGCAGTGTCACACACGGGCAGTGCCACACGCGGGCAGTGTCACACACGGGCAGTGCCACACACAGGCTGTGCCACACACGGGCAGTGCCACACACAGGCCGTGTCACACGCGCGGGCAGTGCCACACGCAGGCCGTGCCACACACGGGCTGTGCCACACGCGGGCAGTGCCACACGCGGGCAGTGCCACACACGGGCAGTGCCACACACGGGCAGTGCCACACGCAGGCCACGCTGCAGGCCCTGCTGTGCTGCAGACGTTCGTTGGCTCTCGGCTGGCCGGGGCTTGGGGCTGCTGTGCCAGCAGAGCTCCGTGCGTGTGGAGACAGCTGAGGGGCACGCAGTCGGGGCAGGTGGCAATTCGGGAACCTCTGTGGCACAGTCGGGAGCACGGCTGGCACAGAGTGGCGGCCCCGTGGCGGCACCGGGGGCGCCGGGCCGGGGCCACTTGGCCGGCAGCTCGCTCGGAGCCCTGCCGAGCTACAGCCGTGAGCTGTCCCCGAGCTGTCCCCGCTGTCGCCGGCCGGGATGGGGGCAGCGGCCTCCGGGTGGCCGGTGGCCGGGGCGGGCGGCGCCGTCTCCCGTGGGCCGCCCGCCGACCCGGTGTGTTTCCCCGCGCAGGCTGCAAGATCAAGGCGCTGCGGGCCAAGACCAACACGTACATCAAGACGCCGGTGCGCGGGGAGGAGCCGGTGTTCGTGGTGACGGGGCGCAAGGAGGACGTGGCCAGGGCCAAGTGGGAGATCCAGTCGGCGGCCGAGCACTTCTCGCTGATCCGGGCGTCGCGCGGCAAGGGCGCGGGGCCGGGCGGGCCGTGCCGCGCGCCCGCGCTGCCGGGGCAGACCACGGTGCGGGTGCGGGTGCCGTACCGCCTGGTGGGGCTGGTGGTGGGCCCCAGGGGCACCACCATCAAGCGCATCCAGCAGCAGACGCACACGTACATCGTGACGCCCAGCCGCGACAAGGAGCCCGTGTTCGAGGTGACGGGCATGCCCGAGAACGTGGAGCGCGCCTGCAAGGAGATCGAGATGCACATCGCCGTGCGCACCGGCGCCTTCCTGGAGCTCGGCGACTTCCGCGCCGACGGCACCGACGTCGGCTTCGAGGGCGGCCCCGCCTGGCCGGGCGCCCGCCCCACGCACCGCGCCCGCGCCAGGATGGTCTCCAGCCACCGCAACGACAGCTCCAGCTCCCTGGGCAGCGGCTCCACCGACTCCTACTTCGGCGGCGGCCACCTGGCCGACTTCAGCCCCACCAGCCCCTTCGGCGCCAGCAGCTTCTGGTTCGGGGAGGCGCTGCCGGCCGTGGGCACGGAGGAGCTGGCGCTGGACTCCCCCGGCTACGAGCCCCTGCCCGCGCCCTCCCCGACCATATGGTCGCCCTTCGAGCCCGCGGCCGCCCTGTCCGGGCTGGGCGGCGAGGCGGCGGGCGGCGCCGGGGCCCCGTGCCGCGGCAGCTGGCCCCCCACGCCCCGCCTGTCGCCCACCTTCCCCGAGGGCCTGGAGCGCCCGCCGGCCAGGCAGGACCACGGCGACCCGCCGGGCTGCGCCCGCCGGCCCGGGCTGCCCGTCTACGTCCCCGCCTTCTCCAACGGTACCAACAGCTACTCCTCGTCCAACGGCGGCTCCACGTCCAGCTCGCCCCCCGAGTGCCGGCGCAGGCACGACTGCGTCGTCTGCTTCGAGAGCGAGGCCCGCGCCGCCCTCCTGCCCTGCGGCCACAACCTCTTCTGCCTGCGGTGCGCCGGCCTCGTCTGCGGCAGGGACGCGCCCGCCTGCCCCGTGTGCCAGAGCGCGGTCACTCAGGCCATCCAGATCCACTCCTGAGCAGGCCCCGGGCCGCGGGGGCGCCGGTTCCACCGCCGGGCTCGCCCGGGGCCGGGCCGTCGCGGCCGCTGCGGTGACGCCGGCGCCGGGCGCGCTCTGCGGCTCCGTGCGGGCAGCGGGGCTCAGCAGAGAGCGAGCGGAGCGGGGGACGCTGCGGCGCGTGAGGGGAGGTTTCACCCGCGACACAGCGGCTGAAAACGCAAATGTTCCGGGCCTCGTAAAGGGCCTCCGTCACGGCCACGCCTCTGTGCCGGCAGCCGGAGCCTCGCTGCCCCGCAGAGGCGTCGCCCGCCCTGGAGGGCTGCGGCACCGTCAGCCACCCACACTTCCAATGCTGCCTTCTCTACACTGCCAGTGCTCAAAGCAGGTTTGGGGAAACTCCTTTTCTTTCGCTCCCTACCACCGCTGGCGCCTCACCCTCCGGCACTGCAAACACCTCCACCGGGACGCTGAGGCGCGGGCAGGGCCGGGTGTCCGAGGGCCGGGGCCCTCGGGGTGAGGGTGCTGACATTCCGTTTGTCCGATCAAGCTGTTCCGAAATCACCTCCTAGCGAGTCTGCGGATCAAAATGTGAAGCATCGTTATGTCCAGTCCTCGTCTTGCACATGGTATAGATTTATGTTTTATTTTTAGTAAGGAAAAGGAAAACCGGGGAGTTGTGCGCGTGCCCTGGCGTTGTTAATCGTTTCTCAGCGGCTGTGGCCCTGCAATCAGTTTGCTTCGTTTCAAAAATGTCTTTCCGATCATGAGTTTAGAAAAGGAAAAAGGAAAAGATAGTTTCTTGGATACTCTTGCATTTCAACCTGTGGATGTTTCCAGCTCTTTCATCCTCAGTATGTTCCCAAATCTGTGCTGGCATATGTTAAAGCAACAAGAAGAAGCAAACAGAACAATATGAAAAAACAAAACAAAAAAAGGAAGAAAGGAAAAGAAAAATACATAAAAAGTGGAGTTCTGGTGGATTTTTTCTATTTTTTTTTTTTTTTTTTTGGAAGCATTATTTTCCCAAGAGAAAGCTTTTTTCTCAGTATAACAGAAAAAAACAAGACATAATGAAATTACACGTATGTTGAACTAGTAAATACACAGAAAACTTTATTTTTTATTTCCACTTGAAGAGTTACATTTCGTATTAAAAGTTTACAGATAACAGTTTTTATTTTGTGATTCCAAGTCTGGGAGCTGCCCTGAGGGCACGGGCCTGTCCTGCACCACTCCACGGCTCTGGGTACGAGCCAAGGCCCCAAGCAGGGCCGGTGTCCGAGCATGGCCGGTGTCCGAGCAGGGCCGGTGTCTGAGTACGGCCCCTGTCCGAGCAGGGCCGGTGTCCGAGCAGGGCCAGTGTCTGAGTATGGCCCCTGTCCGAGCAGGGCCGGTGTCTGAGCAGGGCCGGTGTCCGAGCAGGGCCGGTGTCTGAGTACGGCCCCTGTCCGAGCAGGGCCGGTGTCCGAGCAGGGCCAGTGTCTGAGTATGGCCCCTGTCCGAGCAGGGCCGGTGTCTGAGCAGGGCCGGTGTCCGAGCAGGGCCGGTGTCCGAGCAGGGCCGGTGTCTGAGCAGGAGCGGTGTCCGAGCATGGCCGGTGTCTGAGTATGGCCCCTGTCCGAGCATGGCCGGTGTCTGAGCAGGGCCAGTGTCTGAGTATGGCCCCTGTCCGAGCAGGGCCGGTGTCTGAGCAGGGCCGGTGTCTGAGTGGGGCCGGTGTCCGAGCAGGGCCGGTGTCCGAGCAGGGCCGGTGTCTGAGTGGGGCCGGTGTCTGAGCAGGGCCGGTGTCCGAGCAGGGCCGGTGTCTGAGCAGGGCCGGTGTCTGAGTATGGCCCCTGTCCGAGCAGGGCCGGTGTCTGAGTATGGCCCCTGTCCGAGCAGGGCCGGTGTCCGAGCAGGGCCGGTGTCTGAGCAGGGCCGGTGTCCGAGCAGGGCCGGTGTCTGAGCAGGGCCGGTGTCCGAGCAGGGCCGGTGTCCGAGCAGGGCCGGTGTCTGAGCAGGGCCGGTGTCCGAGCAGGGCCGGTGTCCGAGCAGGGCCGGTGTCTGAGCAGGGCCGGTGTCTGAGCAGGGCCGGTGTCCGAGCAGGGCCGGTGTCTGAGCAGGGCCGGTGTCTGAGTGGGGCCGGTGTCTGAGCAGGGTCGGTGTCTGAGTGGGGCCGGTGTCTGAGCGGGGCCAGTGTCCGAGCACAGCCCCTGTCCGGGCACGGCCGCTGTCCAGATACGGCCACTGTCCAGATACAGCCACTGTCCAGATACAGCCACTGTCCAGGCACGGCCACTGTCCAGATACGGCCACTGTCCAGATACAGCCACTGTCCAGATACGGCCACTGTCCAGGCACGGCCACTGTCCAGGCACGGCCACTGTCCAGATACGGCCACTGTCCAGGCACAGCCGCTGTCCAGGCACGGCCACTGTCCAGGCACGGCCACTGTCCAGATACGGCCACTGTCCAGGCACAGCCGCTGTCCAGGCACGGCTGCTGTCCGGGCACGGCCCCTGTCCAGATATGGCCACTGTCCGGGCACGGCCCCTGTCCAGATATGGCCCCTGTCCGGGCACGGTCCCTGTCCGGGCATGGCCTCTGTCCGGGCACAGCCCCTGTCCAGGCATGGTCCCTGTCCGGGCACGGTCCCTGTCCGGGCACAGCCCCTGTCCAGGCACGGTCCCTGTCCGGGCACGGTCCCTGTCCGGGCACAGCCCCTGTCCGAGCACGGTCCTGTCCGGGCATGGCCTCTGTCCGGGCACAGCCCCTGTCCGGGCACGGTCCCTGTCCGGGCATGGCCTCTGTCCGGGCACAGCCCCTGTCCGGGCACAGCCCCTGTCCGAGCACGGTCCTGTCCGGGCATGGTCCCTGTCCGGGCACGGTCCCTGTCCAGGCACAGCCCCTGTCCGGGCATGGCCCCTGTCCAGGCACAGCCCCTGTCCGGGCATGGCCCCTGTCGGGGCACGGTCCCTGTCCGGGCACAGCCCCTGTCCGGGCACAGCCCCTGTCCGGGCACGGTCCCTGTCCGGGCACGGTCCCTGTCCGGGCACAGCCCCTGTCCAGGCACGGCCCCTGTCCGGCCAGGCCGTGGAGCCGCGCCCGGTGCATGCCGCAGGTTTAGTATTTGCTAATTTTGCTACACTTTTTGTTATGTATATGTAGGGATTACAGATCCAATTTGAATAAAGTTGAAAAAGATCCATATATTTTATGATAAAGGGCCTTTAACTTATGATGGCCAAAGCACTGATATTATATATTTGCTGTAAAGAGAATTATAAGAGTTTTATTTTTCTGATATTAAAAGTTACTTAATAAAGACTTGTTTCCATTAACTTGAACGTTCATCTGGCTGGCTGTCACTTGGAGGAGCCCGGGGAGCATCGAGGGCAGAGAAACCCCAACATGCCCTGGGGGGGATCCTGTGAGGGATTTGGGTCTGGGGGCTCTGGGTCCTGTGAGGGATTTGGGTCTGGGGGCTCTGGGTCCTGTGAGGGATTTGGGTCTGGGGGCTCTGGGTCTGTGTGAGGGATTTGGGTCTGGGGGCTCTGGGTCTTTGTGAGGGATTTGGGTCTGGGGGCTCTGGGTCTGTGTGAGGGATTTGGGTCTGGGGGCTCTGGGTCTGTGTGAGGGATTTGTCTCTGGGGGCTCTGGGTCTGTGTGAGGGATTTGGGTCTGGGGGCTCTGGGTCTGTGTGAGGGATTTGGGTCTGGGGGCTCTGGGTCTGTGTGAGGGATTTGGGTCTGGGGGCTCTGGCTCCTGTGAGGGATTTGGGTCTGGGGGCTCCGCGAGGGGCGCGGCTCCGCTGCCGCTCCCGGTCGCGGCTGGTCCGCGCTGGGGGCCGCGGGTGCCCGGCCCGCCTGGGGCCAGGCGAGGCGAGGGGAGCACTCGGCCCCGGGCAGCGGCACTCGCCGCTCTGCCGGACAGCGACGTTAATTCGGGCTTTTGCAAGGAAGCTTTAACAAACTCCGGTGTTTCCTCCGCTGCCGGAGCGCTGCGCTGCCGCCCCGGCCGGGCTCGGGCTGTCCCGGCCTCTGCCGAGGCCGCTCCGGACCCTCCCCCGGGAAGGCGCCCCCAGCCCCGCTGTCCTGCGGCAGCGCCGGCCGGTGCCGAGCCCTCCCTGCCCGGGAATGCGGGAGCAGGGCCGGTGCCCAGCCCTCCCTGCCCGGGGATGGGGGAGCAGGGCCGGTGCCGAGCCCTCCCTGCCCGGGAATGCGGGAGCAGGGCCGGTGCCCAGCCCTCCCTGCCCGGGGATGGGGGAGCAGGGCCGGTGCCGAGCCCTCCCTGCCCGGGAATGCGGGAGCAGGGCCGGTGCCCAGCCCTCCCTGCCCGGGGATGGGGGAGCAGGGCCGGTGCCCAGCCCTCCCTGCCCGGGGATGGGGGAGCAGGGCCGGTGCCCAGCCCTCCCTGCCCGGGGATGGGGGAGCAGGGCCGGTGCCCAGCCCTCCCTGCCCGGAAACCTGCCGGCGCCGGGCTGGGATGCGGGAGCGGGGCCGGGAATCCCGTGCCGGGGCCGCTCTGGCCGTGCTGCAGCCGCTGCTGCGCGGGGCTCGGGCCGGGCCGGGCCGGGCCAGTGACCGCTGCCCGCCGCCGCGGACCATCTGCCAGGGCCGGGGCCCCGCGGCGATCGCTGTCCTGCGGGGCAGCAGGTGACGGCCGGGGCCGGCAGCACCGCGCTGCGGAGCGGCGGAGCTCGGCCCCCGCGGGGTTTCTGCCGCTCCGCTCCCGCGAGCAGCCGGGCTCGCCGATCGCCCCGCTCCGCGTCCGCCGTCACCCGCGGCGCTGACTTTGGGGCTGGAACGGAGAGCCCGGGGAGCGCCCCGCCTCGGGGGGAGCCTCGGGCTGAAGTCCCGGGAGGAGCCTCCTGCCCGCGGGCAGCTCCCGGTGCCCGTCCCGCAACGTTTGTGCCCTCCGGGGCCGCCGCACACGGCGGGGCCGGGAGCCGGGCCGGGAGCGGTGCTGGCGCTGCCCGGGGCTGCGGCGGGGTCGGGCTGGCGCAGCCCCGAGCCCCCGCTCCCGGCCCGGGCTGTGCGGCGAGCCGGCCTCGGGGGGCCGTGCCGCGGCTCCTGGAAGGAGCAGAACGGGCACCAACGAACAATGAGCTGCTTTTGTTGGTTTCTTTCTTTCACTCCCAAAACAGGTCGGGCCCGATTTTTTATGAAGTTGCAGCACATTTCCAAAACCTGTTGGGGTAAAGTTTGAAGTAAACGCATCTAAAAGAGCTGTGGGTGCAGGCTGTGAGGGAAATAACTGGGTTGTGGGCAGAGGAGCTGCCCCAGGGGCTGCAGGGGATCCCACACCCGATGGGTCTGCGGGGGCTGGGCAGGGCCAGGCTCAGGCCGGGCTCAGGGATGGCCAGGCCGGGCTCAGGGATGGCCAGGCTGGGCTCAGGGATGGCCAGGCCGGGCTCAGGGATGGCCAGGCTGGGCTCAGGGATGGCCAGGCTGGGCTCAGGGATGGCCAGGCCGGGCTCAGGGATGGCCAGGCTGGGCTCAGGGATGGCCAGGCTGGGCTCATGGATGGCCAGGCCGGGCTCAGGGATGGCCAGGCTGGGCTCAGGAATGGCCAGGCCGGGCTCAGGGATGGCCAGGCTGGGCTCAGGAATGGCCAGGCCGGGCTCAGGGATGGCCAGGCCGGGCTCAGGGATGGCCAGGCCGGGCTCAGGGATGGCCAGGCTGGGCTCAGGGATGGCCAGGCCGGGCTCAGGCTGGGCTCAGGGATGGTCAGGCCGGGCTCAGGAATGGCCAGGCTGGGCTCAGGGATGGCCAGGCCGGGCTCAGGGATGGCCAGGCTGGGCTCAGGGATGGCCAGGCCAGGCTCAGGCTGGGCTCAGGGATGGCCAGGCCAGGCTCAGGCCGGGCTCAGGGATGGCCAGGCTGGGCTCAGGGATGGCCAGGCCGGGCTCAGGGATGGCCAGGCCGGGCTCAGGGATGGCCAGGCTGGGCTCATGGATGGTCAGGCTGGGCTCAGGGATGGCCAGGCTGGGCTCATGGATGGCCAGGCCGGGCTCAGGGATGGCCAGGCTGGGCTCATGGATGGTCAGGCTGGGCTCAGGGATGGCCAGGCCGGGCTCAGGCCGGGCTCAGGGATGGTCAGGCCGGGCTCAGGGATGGCCAGGCCGGGCTCAGGGATGGCCAGGCTGGGCTCAGGGATGGCCAGGCCGGGCTCAGGCCGGGCTCAGGGATGGTCAGGCCGGGCTCAGGGATGGCCAGGCTGGGCTCATGGATGGTCAGGCTGGGCTCATGGATGGCCAGGCTGGGCTCATGGATGGCCAGGCTGGGCTCAGGGATGGCCAGGCTGGGCTCAGGGATGGCCAGGCCGGGCTCAGGGATGGCCAGGCCGGGCTCAGGGATGGCCAGGCCGGGCTCAGGGATGGCCAGGCTGGGCTCATGGATGGTCAGGCTGGGCTCAGGGATGGCCAGGCTGGGCTCAGGGATGGTCAGGCCGGGCTCATGGATGGCCAGGCCGGGCTCAGGGATGGCCAGGCTGGGCTCATGGATGGTCAGGCTGGGCTCAGGGATGGCCAGGCTGGGCTCAGGGATGGCCAGGCTGGGCTCAGGGATGGCCAGGCCGGGCTCAGGGATGGCCAGGCTGGGCTCAGGCTGGGCTCAGGGATGGCCAGGCTGGGCTCAGGGATGGCCAGGCTGGGCTCAGGGATGGCCAGGCCGGGCTCAGGGATGGCCAGGCCGGGCTCAGGGATGGCCAGGCTGGGCTCAGGCTGGGCTCAGGGATGGCCAGGCTGGGCTCAGGGATGGCCAGGCTGGGCTCAAGGATGGCCAGGCCGGGCTCAGGGATGGCCAGGCTGGGCTCAGGCTGGGCTCAGGGATGGCCAGGCTGGGCTCATGGATGGCCAGGCTGGGCTCAGGCTGGGCTCAGGGATGGCCAGGCCGGGCTCAGGGATGGCCAGGCCGGGCTCAGGGATGGCCAGGCTGGGCTCATGGATGGCCAGGCTGTGCTCAGGCTGGGCTCAGGCTGGGCTCAGGCTGGGCTCAGGGATGGCCAGGCTGGGCTCATGGATGGCCAGGCTGTGCTCAGGCTGGGCTCAGGCTGGGCTCAGGCTGGGCTCAGGGATGGCCAGGCTGGGCTCAGGGATGGCCAGGCTGGGCTCAGGGATGGCCAGGCTGGGCTCAGGGATGGCCAGGCTGGGCTCAGGGATGGCGCCTGGGGGCTCCTCCAGGGGACCGTGAGATCTGCACGGGGGTGGGGCGGGAGCGGGACAAAGCCGCCGAAGGAGGGCTGGACTTCGCTCTCTGAGCCCGAGCAGGGCCGGGGAGCCGCGGGCGGCTGGGGCTGAGGCACCGCGCTTGGGGCAGGCTGCCCGAAGCCAGGCAGCAAGGGAAAACGGGTCCAGAAATCCAGGAAATGGTGCGGATCGAGGCGATCGTGGCAAGCCCCCGGGAGAACCACAGAGTCACGGCAGCTTTTTAGCTGGAAAAGCCCACCAAGGCCATCGAGTCCAGCCCTGCCCCCAGCACTGCCATTGGGGCCACCACTGCCCCATGTCCCCAAGTGCCACATGGCTCAAGGGGTGGGGACTCACCGGTGCCCTGGGCAGCTGTGCCGGGGCTGGACAGCCCTTTCCATGGGGAAATTCCTGCTGCTGTCCACCCTGAGCCTGCCCTGGGGTTACTCGAGGCCATTTCCACTCCTGCTGTCCCTGTCCCCCAGCCCGCTCTGACCCGGGGCTGCTCCGGTGCCCGTCACCTCCCCTGCCCCTGCCACTGCCACCACCGGCCAGGTGTCCCCAGGCCACGGCAGCCGCTCCCGCCCGCCCCTGCCACGGCCGCACTGGGTGTCCCTGCGGCGTCTCCGCTCCCAGGGCAGCCCCAGTGCCCAGCCCTGCCGCCCCCGGGCCCGCGGCGTGGCTGCCCTGCCCCGTGCCGTGCCGTGCCGTGCCGTGCCGGGCCGTGCCGTGCCGGGCCGTGCCGCTGGATGTCCCTGCGGAACGAGCGTCACTGCGAATGTCACTGCACTCCCCGTGCAAAGCGCTGCGCCCGCACTCCTCAAACCGACAGAACCGCCCCAAACTGCCCCAAACTGCCCCAGGGTGTCCCCATGGCCGCCTGGCATCCTGCAGAGCAGGACGTGGCCCTCGCCACCGCAGGCCGCTCCTGCCGGTCCCCGCACCCGCAACTCCCTCTGGTCCCCAGAGCCGCCGCTGCCGGGGTGGCAGATGGAGCAGCAAGGACAGCTGGTGGGGTCCCCAGGGGACCCCAGAGCCCACCGGGACACGGCCACTGCTCTGCGGCAGCACCGGGGCTACCGGGACAGCGACTCCTGCCCGGGACAGCGACTCCTGCCCCTCGGGCCATCCCCACGGCAGTGAGAACGGAAACAGCGTGGGCAGGGGGCTGGCAGGGGGACAGGGATGTCCCCAGACCCTCGGGGGGTACAGGGATGTCCCCAAACCCTCGGGGAGGAACAGGGATGTCCCCAGCCACTCGCGGGGAGACAGGGATGTCCCCAAACCCTCGGAGGGTACAGGGATGTCCCCAGCCCCTCGCGGGGAGACAGGGATGTCCCCAAACCCTCGAGGAGGAACAGGGATGTCCCCAGACCCTCGAGGGGGAACAGGGATGTCCCCAGACCCTCGGGGAGGAACAGGGATGTCCCCAGCCATTCGAGGGGGAACAGGGATGTCCCCAGTCCCTCGGGCAGGGCAGGGAGCCTGACACGAGGCACAAACAGCAGCCTGGACGGTGCTGTGGCCGCCATCGGGACACCGCTGTGGAACTGCATCTCCCACTAGCCCGGGGTGGCTCTGGTGGCCCCTGTCCCCAGCCCTTCCAGGCCCGAGGAGCCCCGACAGCCACGGAAGCCACGGGCCCCTGCCCCACAGGGGCTCCGAGGGCGGGCGTGTGACACCGACCCCGCGGGGCTCTGCAGGAGCTGCTGAGGAGCAGCACGGCTCTGCCGCAGCGCAACTGCAGGTGAGTAAAAATAAACAAAAAAACCAACCAACCAAAAAAAACAAAACAAAACAAAACAAAAAGAACCACAACAAAAAAAAAAAAAAACAAAACAAAACAAAACAAACAAAACAAAACAAAACAAAAAACAAAAAAAAACATTTGAAAAACCCCAAACCAACCAAAACCCCAAAGCAACACCTTCATTGTTGCAGGATTTCAAACGTCCGCGGCTCATTGCCCGAGTTTGGCACCAGCTGGTCCCTCCAGCCCCAGGTGTGCCCGTGGGGCTGAGCTGCCCCTCGGGGGCTGCCCCTCGCGGCCCCCCGGCCATCTGCTCCTCCCGCCCCCCGCGCCAGGAGGGGTCACAGCTCAGCGGCGGTGACATGTGGCGCTGCGGCCCCTGGGGCCCGCGCTGACCGCGGCGCGGCTGGGCGAGGCTGGCACAGCGGATTTCCCCGGGCACGGGCTGTCCCCACAGCTGGCAGCCGGGCCCGGCTCGGCGGGGAGCACCGGGCAGCTCGGCCCGGCCCCGGGCTCAGCCCGGCCTCGAGCTCAGCCCAGCCCCGAGCTCAGCCCGGCCCCGAGCTCAGCCTGGCTCTGTGCTCATCCCGGATCCATACTCATCCCCAGCCCCGAGCTCAGCACAGTTCTGTGCTCACTCCAGTCCTATACTCATTCCCATCCCTGTGCTCACCCCAGATACATTCCCATTCCCATTCTCATCCCTGTGCTCACCCATTCCCATTCCCATTCCCATTCCCATTCCCATTCCCATTCCCATCCCTGTGCTCACCCCATTCCCATCCCCATCCCTGTGCTCACCCCATTCCCATCCCCATCCCTGTGCTCACCCCAGATCCATTCCCATTCCCATCCCCATCCCTGTGCTCACCCATTCCCATTCCCATTCCCATTCCCATTCCCATTCCCATTCCTATTCCCATTCCCATCCCTGTGCTCACCCCATTCCCATTCCCATCCCTGTGCTCACCCCATTCCCATTCCCATTCCCATTCCCATTCCCATCCCCATCCCTGTGCTCACTCCATTCCCATTCCCATTCCCATTCCCATCCCCATCCCTGTGCTCACTCCATTCCCATTCCCATTCCCATTCCCATTCCCATTCCCATTCCCATTCCCATCCCTGTGCTCACCCATTCCCATTCCCATTCCCATTCCCATTCCCATTCCCATTCCCATTCCCATCCCTGTGCTCACCCATTCCCATTCCCATTCCCATTCCCATTCCCATTCCCATTCCCATTCTCATCCCTGTGCTCACCCATTCCCATTCCCATTCCCATTCCCATTCCCATTCCCATCCCTGTGCTCACCCATTCCCATTCCCATTCCCATTCCCATTCCCATTCCCATCCCCATCCCTGTGCTCACCCATTCCCATTCCCATTCCCATTCCCATCCCTGTGCTCACCCATTCCCATTCCCATTCCCATTCCCATTCCCATTCCCATTCCCATTCCCATCCCTGTGCTCACCATTCCCATTCCCATTCCCATTCCCATTCCCATTCCCATTCCCATCCCTGTGCTCACCCATTCCCATTCCCATTCCCATTCCCATTCCCATTCCTATTCCCATTCCCATTCCCATCCCCATCCCTGTGCTCACCCATTCCCATTCCCATTCCCATTCCCATTCCCATCCCTGTGCTCACCCATTCCCATTCCCATTCCCATTCCCATTCCCATTCCCATTCCCATCCCTGTGCTCACCCATTCCCATTCCCATTCCCATTCCCATTCCCATTCCCATCCCTGTGCTCACCCATTCCCATTCCCATTCCCATTCCCATTCCCATTCCCATTCCCATCCCTGTGCTCACCCATTCCCATTCCCATTCCCATTCCCATTCCCATTCCCATTCCCATTCCCATTCCCATCCCTGTGCTCACCCATTCCCATTCCCATTCCCATTCCCATTCCCATTCCCATCCCTGTGCTCACCCTGCCCCGTGCTCACCCCAAGCCCAAGCAGCCTCTCCCCACGCGGTGCCTGCTGCCAGCAGCGCCAGACACCGCTTTGTCTCGCAAGTGCGCGTGTGTAGGCCAAGGAAAGAAAAGACGGGGAAAACAACCTAAAATCGGGAATCCCACGCCCCACCCGCAGGATGGCGGGCAGCCGGAGCGGGTGCTCGTGCCGAAGCCTCTGCGCCGTGCGTCATTCCACGCCGGCAGCCGCGCGGGCACGGCTGGGGCCGAACTGCAGCGGGGAAGATCTTCCGGGGAGGTCAGGAGCCAGAAGGGGCGGTTGAGGAGCAGGCGGAGAGACTGGGCAAACCAAACAGGAACCTGCGGGGAGAACTCGAGGATTTGATGTTTATGCGGAGCCAGGAGGATGTTCCGGGGGAATGTCACCACATGGGACGGTCACAGCTCTCAGTGTGGCACCTCAGGGCCTGTGGTGATGTCCCCAGCAGTGGCCCCTGTGCTGTCACAGCCCCGACACGGAGCAGGGGCACTCTGGCCACCCCAGCTCCCGTTCTGGACACTGGGCTGGGCTTTGGGCCTGTGCTGGTCCGAGCACTGAGCCCTGGAAGTGCAGCCCCAGCCCCGAGCTCTCCCGGCCCCAGTGCCCTCCAGAAATGGGGTAAAACCCCTTTGCTAAATGAAACAAACAAGCCGAGACTCGAATCTTTACCTTTTTTAATCAAAAACATACTCTGTTACAGAATTTCAGGAAAGTTAGCTACAGTATATTATCCACAAACTATGCCTAACGAAAAACATACAAAGGAACTACTGGGAATTCTGTTGACCGCTTACCAAAAGGCAATGGCTGAAGAAAAGAAATGCTTATCTAGGTTTCCACGCCTGAAAAACCCTCTCAGGGCGAGTTTCGGGTTCATGGGTACCCCACAGCTCTCAATGCAGCTGAATCACAGCTTTGGGGTGCTCACCAAAAAGACAGAAAAATGTACTGGGGCGAGAAAGCACCGGCTGGCGCCGGCGTTCGAGTCCCGCAAGCGCGGCAGCGACGCGTCGCTCCCAAGGCACAGCAGCAGCCGGCAGAGCCCCGCCTCTGGGGCGCTCTCGGCGGTGGTTCCGCTCGCTCAGCTCTCACCAGGTGACACCTTCACGGCACAGGTGTCCTCGGGGACCGCAGCAGCCCCACGGGAGCAGCTGTGGGCCAGCACGTCGCACCCGTGGTGATACCTCCAGTTTCAGCCGTCACGTTCTCCGGGTTCTGTACTGCGCTGACTCCGTGCGAAGAGTTAGGAAGTTCTGCTCACAGCCCAGGCACACACAGCAATCCTTTTCCAGCCCCAGAACCAAGGACACCGCTGCAGCTCCGGCCCCAGACGGTGCAAACAGCAGGGAATGGAGGAGAGAGCAAACTGGGAGGGTGGGACTGCAGCACCTGGAGCTGGGATTGGGCAATGAACCCCAACGTGGAAACGGACCAAAACTTATAAAAGTGTGAAAATTCGGGATCAGGACCCGTCCTGGGAGGACGGGCAGGGACACAGGACTGAGACAGCCCCTCCTGAGGCGCCTTCTCTGGGGAGACCAGCGATGTCCCCGGGCTGTGAGCGGCGCGGGAGAGGCAGCAGGAGCCGCCCTGCCCCTGCGCCTTTCAGAAGCCCCCGGGCAGAAGGGAGGTGGCCCTCCCGAGCTGCGGGGCTGCCACGGCAGCGGGGGCGTCTCACGGCCAGGCCAAGGCTCCAGGGGACACCACGGTCACCGCAGAGCAGCCGGGGACTCGCCCGAGCTGTCCCTGGAATGTTCATCCCAGCTCCCCGAGGCCCCAGCACGGTGTCCTCACCCACAGAAGGGATGGAAGGAATGGTTTTGTCTCCATCCAGGGGGTTCCTGCTGGAGTTCAGCCCTTCCCGACCATGCCGGTGGGAAGGTTTCCTCCCCTGCACCTGCGGCAGATTTAAGTGTGAATGCCCACCCTCCCTCTCCACACTAACAATGACGGGACAAAGCCGTTCAACCTCCCCGCGCTAACCCCAGCTGGCAGCACAAAGGGAGAGCACAAAGAGCTCCAGCACAAAGGGCTCCGCGGTGAGGAGCAGGGGCAATCCCTCACGGGAAGGGCTGAGGACTGAGCAGGGCCGACACGGGAGCAGCAGGGCGAGCAGGACAGGCTGAATAAATCCTTGCCGGGTTACCCGAACGTGAGCGACTCAGGGCTGGAGACAATTCGGCATCCTCGGCATCCCGGGGTGCGCGGGGACCATCTCAGCTGTCAGGGAGCTGCTGCTGCTCTTTCTCAGCTCTCAGACATTAATGCAAGCCTGTCAAGAACTCAGCGTCTGCTGCTGCTGAGCGGGTTCCAGCCCATTGTGTGCTGCCTTTCATGCCTTGTCATGAAAGTACAAAAGTTAATTTAACGGCATATTAAAAACTAGGAATAAGATTGTCTCATTTTTAACAGCTGCAAGTGCACCCTTTTGGGAGCTGCTTGGTGGAGAGGATGAATGCCTTCTCAGCTTTTACTGCCTCTGACTTCTCCTGATGTAAATACAGCGATTTCCCGTAATAAGATCATCAGATATTGTTTTGTTCTGTTCTGAACATTTCGGGCCATCCATGCATTTTGCAGGTGGAGGTCTGCAAAACACCTGTAAAACATCTCTCCTTAACAAGTGAATTCTTTCAGACTGTAAGGCACGCAGGAAGAGCAGCAGGCTGAACCAGCCTTTCCCTGTTTTGCCCACGTTTGGCACAGCCACAGCGCCAGGGAGGGGTGCAGGTTTCCTGCCAGGCAGCCACTCAAAGCCAAACAGCTCTGGGGCCAAAACCCGGGAGAAGGGCAAACACCGCTCTTCCCAAGCATCGGGGGCTGCCACCTGAGAGGGGACAAAAGGTGATCTCATTAAAAGCCAGCCTGAGGGAAGCGACAGGGAAAATAAAGAAATTAATGAAAATAGGGGAAAACGGATCCATTGCTTGCCTGGAGCGACCCCTGTCTCCCGTGCCTGCAGCGCTCCCGGCTGCCGCCGCAGGAACTCCAGCCCAAGAAGCACTGCCAGAGCCCCCTGGGTCCCTGAAACTCTGCGAGGGGCTTGGCAGAAGGGCCCTGAGCAATCCCTGCAGGATTTCTGTGCTGCTGAGCGCTGTGGCTCTGCCGCCAGCGCTGCAAGACCCCGCAGGGGCCGTGAGCTGAGCACAGGCAGCTCCTGCTCCTCTCTCTGTGCCCTGAGCTGAGCACAGGCAGCTCCTGCTCCTCTCTCTGTGCCATGAGCTGAGCACAGGCAGCTCCTGCTCCTCTCTCTGTTTGCCATGAGCTGAGCACAGGCAGCTCCTGCTCCTCTCTCTGTGCCATGAGCTGAGCACAGGCAGCTCCTGCTCCTCTCTCTGTGCCATGAGCTGAGCACAGGCAGCTCCTGCTCCTCTCTCTGTGCCATGAGCTGAGCACAGGCAGCTCCTGCTCCTCTCTCTGTGCCCTGAGCTGAGCACAGGCAGCTCCTGCTCCTCTCTCTGTTTGCCATGAGCTGAGCACAGGCAGCTCCTGCTCCTCTCTCTGTGCCCTGAGCTGAGCACCGGCAGCTCCTGCTCCTCTCTCTGTGCCATGAGCTGAGCACAGGCAGCTCCTGCTCCTCTCTCTGTGCCATGAGCTGAGCACAGGCAGCTCCTGCTCCTCTCTCTGTTTGCCATGAGCTGAGCACAGGCAGCTCCTGCTCCTCTCTCTGTTTGCCATGAGCTGAGCACAGGCAGCTCCTGCTCCTCTCTCTCTGTGCCCTGAGCTGAGCACAGGCAGCTCCTGCTCCTCTCTCTGTTTGCCATGAGCTGAGCACAGGCAGCTCCTGCTCCTCTCTCTGTGCCATGAGCTGAGCACAGGCAGCTCCTGCTCCTCTCTCTCTGTGCCCTGAGCTGAGCACAGGCAGCTCCTGCTCCTCTCTCTGTTTGCCATGAGCTGAGCACAGGCAGCTCCTGCTCCTCTCTCTCTGTGCCCTGAGCTGAGCACAGGCAGCTCCTGCTCCTCTCTCTGTTTGCCATGAGCTGAGCACAGGCAGCTCCTGCTCCTCTCTCTGTGCCCTGAGCTGAGCACAGGCAGCTCCTGCTCCTCACTGGGGTTTGCCATGAGCTGAGCACAGGCAGCTCCTGCTCCTCTCTCTGTTTGCTGTGAGCTGAGCACAGGCAGCTCCTGCTCCTCTCTCTGTGCCCTGAGCTGAGCACAGGCAGCTCCTGCTCCTCTCTCTGTGCCCTGAGCTGAGCACAGGCAGCTCCTGCTCCTCTCTCTGTTTGCTGTGAGCTGAGCACAGGCAGCTCCTGCTCCTCTCTCTGTGCCCTGAGCTGAGCACAGGCAGCTCCTGCTCCTCTCTGTTTGCCATGAGCTGAGCACAGGCAGCTCCTGCTCCTCTCTGTTTGCCATGAGCTGAGCACAGGCAGCTCCTGCTCCTCTCTCTCTGTGCCATGAGCTGAGCACAGGCAGCTCCTGCTCCTCTCTGTTTGCCATGAGCTGAGCACAGGCAGCTCCTGCTCCTCTCTCTGTTTGCCATGAGCTGAGCACAGACAGCTCCTGCTCCTCTCTCTGTTTGCCATGAGCTGAGCACAGGCAGCTCCTGCTCCTCTCTCTGTTTGCCATGAGCTGAGCACAGGCAGCTCCTGCTCCTCTCTCTGTGCCCTGAGCTGAGCACAGGCAGCTCCTGCTCCTCTCTGTTTGCCATGAGCTGAGCACAGGCAGCTCCTGCTCCTCTCTGTTTGCCATGAGCTGAGCACAGGCAGCTCCTGCTCCTCTCTCTCTGTGCCATGAGCTGAGCACAGGCAGCTCCTGCTCCTCTCTCTGTTTGCCATGAGCTGAGCACAGGCAGCTCCTGCTCCTCTCTCTGTGCCATGAGCTGAGCACAGGCAGCTCCTGCTCTCCGTCTCTCTGTTTGCCCTGAGCTGAGCACAGGCAGCTCCTGCTCCTCTCTCTGTGCCCTGAGCTGAGCACAGGCAGCTCCTGCTCCTCTCTCTGTGCCCTGAGCTGAGCACAGGCAGCTCCTGCTCCTCTCTCTGTGCCCTGAGCTGAGCACAGGCAGCTCCTGCTCCTCTCTCTGTTTGCCATGAGCTGAGCACAGGCAGCTCCTGCTCCTCTCTCTGTGCCCTGAGCTGAGCACAGGCAGCTCCTGCTCCTCTCTCTGTGCCATGAGCTGAGCACAGGCAGCTCCTGCTCCTCACTGGGGTTTGCCATGAGCTGAGCACAGGCAGCTCCTGCTCCTCTCTCTGTGCCATGAGCTGAGCACAGGCAGCTCCTGCTCCTCTCTCTGTGCCATGAGCTGAGCACAGGCAGCTCCTGCTCCTCTCTCTGTTTGCCATGAGCTGAGCACAGGCAGCTCCTGCTCCTCTCTCTGTGCCCTGAGCTGAGCACAGGCAGCTCCTGCTCCTCTCTCTGTGCCCTGAGCTGAGCACAGGCAGCTCCTGCTCCTCTCTCTGTTTGCCATGAGCTGAGCACAGGCAGCTCCTGCTCCTCTCTCTGTGCCATGAGCTGAGCACAGGCAGCTCCTGCTCCTCTCTCTGTGCCCTGAGCTGAGCACAGGCAGCTCCTGCTCCTCTCTCTGTGCCCTGAGCTGAGCACAGGCAGCTCCTGCTCCTCTCTCTGTGCCCTGAGCTGAGCACAGGCAGCTCCTGCTCCTCTCTCTGTTTGCCATGAGCTGAGCACAGGCAGCTCCTGCTCCTCTCTCTGTGCCATGAGCTGAGCACAGGCAGCTCCTGCTCCTCTCTCTGTGCCCTGAGCTGAGCACAGGCAGCTCCTGCTCCTCTCTCTGTGCCCTGAGCTGAGCACAGGCAGCTCCTGCTCCCCATCTCTCTGGTTTGCCAGGAGCTGCTATCCCCATGAGAGGCTTCCCCCAGGAGCAGCGGCAGCAGGAGCAGCCGGACGCGTTTCCCGGCGATTCAGCCCAGCCAGGAGCCCAGCACTGCTGGCCGCTGCCGCCCTGGCTGAGGCAGGGACCCGCGGCTCGGAGCAGCGCTCTCGGGGTGCAGTCGCACATCAGAAGCAAACTAAGCTTGGTGAGAGGGGTTTCCATCCTTTTATTGGTGCTGTAGGCAGAGAGAAGGCAGAGCCGCTGCGCCTCTTACAGCCAGCGGGTGAGCACGTTCCGCTGCGGGTTCTCTGTACAGAGCCACTGCCCCTTGACGTGGTCACCGATGGCAGAGGGCTAAAATAACCACGAGGTATAAAAACAGGTTTGCCATCTTGCCCTGAGTGGAAATGGTGAACAGATACAAAAACCCAGTCCTAAATGCCGATGGATTACCATACATAACGCGAGTAAAAAGAGTCATGCAAACCTACCCATGATACATGCTAGGGTGTTTTTTTTTTGGGTTTTTTTTTTTTTTTTTTTTTTTTTTTTTGAGTAAAACCATAGAAGTCAGTAGTAATTATGAAAATACGTTCCTGCCGTTAGGCACTCACGGCTCGATTTCAGTGGCGACGTTGCAGGCCGGGTGTTTCACCTTAAACCGAGTGCCAGCACTGAAAGCATCCCTTTGCTTTAGTGTTTTAAAACTCACATGGTTACATAAATAAAAATGTAGGATGTCTTTTTCTTTCTTTTTTTTTTTTTTTTTTTTTTTTAAACTAAAGAATTTTTTGCTCAATGCCAACAACGTATGTGTCATCCCCTCACTTTTTGGCAGCTGCTAGGCTTTAACCTGGAAAAATCGTAACGTGATCAACAACAAAATAAAGAACTCTTCTGTTAACTACTGTTCCCTAAACAGAACATCACAAATCAGCTGGAACTTTAAAGTCGCTACAAGGTAAATGTTTTTTTTTTAACTACTAGAAGGAATTTTCAGATATAAATATATATATAATATATATTCTGCATACAAAAGGCTCCCGTGAGGCTGATCACCAAGATGCCACGATAGGGAAGGAGAATTTCAAAGGAAACAAACCCAATCCTGTGAAGTCTCTATAAAGCGTTTACCTTCCACTTCAGGCCCTGTATTATCACTACTGAACTCTGGAAATAACTGAAATCCAAATCCTGCGCGTTTCGGACGCTTTCTGCTAAGAGCAAGGCGGCAAACACATTTTTAAAACCTGTTTTTAGAAGGTTAAGCAGAAGGAAAGTAAAATATATCTTCGGGTTATAAACAGAACCGTATTTTACAAGGCGGCCTCCTCAGGACGGCGGGGCCCGGCGCCGCGGCGGCGGCGGCAGGCTCAGTCCAGGGGCTGGGGGTCGGCGATGGGCATGGTGTGCAGCACCTCGTCCAGCAGCTGCAGCGCGCGGTGCAGGTGGATCTCGATCCAGCACGGCGTCTCCTTGATGCTCTGCCGCGGGTAGTCGGGGCCCCAGCCCTTCACGAAGCTCATCCGCAGGATGCACAGGCGCCGCAGGTCGTCCACGCCGATCCCGGCCGCGGCCGACAGACCTGCCGGGAGAGGCCGGTCAGCGTGCTGGCCTTCACACCTGGCCTGACGCAGCTGGCCTGTCACAGCTGGCCTTCACACCTGTCCTGACACAGCTGGACTGTCACAGCTGGCCTTCACACCTGTCCTGACGCAGCTGGACTGTCACAGCTGGCCTTCACACCTGTCCTGACACAGCTGGACTGTCACAGCTGGCCTTCACACCTGTCCTGACACAGCTGGCCTTCACAGCTGGCCTGTCACAGCTGGCCTTCACACCTGTCCTGTCACAGCTGGCCTTCACAGCTGGCCTTCACACCTGTCCTGACACAGCTGGCCTTCACACCTGTCCTGTCACAGCTGGCCTGTCACACCTGTCCTGCCACAGCTGGCCTTCACACCTGTCCTGTCACAGCTGGCCTTCACACCTGTCCTGCCACAGCTGGACTGTCACAGCTGGCCTGTCACAGCTGGCCTTCACACCTGTCCTGACACAGCTGGCCTGTCACACCTGTCCTGCCACAGCTGGCCTGTCACAGCTGTCCTGTCACACCTGTCCTGTCCTTCACACCTGTCCTTCACACCTGTCCTGTCACAGCTCCCTGCCTGTCACACCTGTCCTGTCACAGCTGTCCTGTCACACCTGTCCTGTCACACCTGTCCTGTCCTGTCACACCTGTCCCGTCATACCTCCCTGTTCTGTCACACCTGTCCTGTCACACCTGTCCTGTCACACCTGTCCTGTCCTGTCACACCTGTCCTTCATACCTGTCCTGTCACACCTGTCCCGTCATACCTCCCTGTCCTGTCACACCTGTCCTGTCACACCTGTCCTGTCACAGCTCCCTGGCTGTCACACCTGTCCTGTCACAGCTCCCTGGCTGTCACACCTGTCCCGTCACAGCTCCCTGTCCTGTCACACGTGTCCTGTCACACGTGTCCCGTCACAGCTCCCTGGCTCCAGCCCTGTGCACACCTCCGTCTCACCCAGCCAGGCCAGCCCTCGCTGCCACTTCCCCGCTGCACGGAATGCGCCCGTTCCTTTGCATTTCCTACAGTTCAGCTTTCTCAGAGTGCTGCAGCCCCAGGCAGGTGCTGAGACACAAAACCCTCTGCCCTCAGAACCACGGAATGACTTTGGGCTAGAGGGACCTCAGAGCCCGGCCATGGCAGGGACACCTCCCACTGTCCCAGCCTGCTCCAGCCCCGTCCAGCCTGGCCTGGGACACTTCCAGGGATGCAGGGACAGCCACAGCTGCTCTGGGCACCCTGTGCCAGGGCCTGCCCACCCTCCCAGCCAGCAATTCCCAGTTCCCAATATCCCACCTGTCCCTGCCCAAAGCAGATGGGATGAAACCCAAATGCTTTACGTGACACAACGTACGCAAACGGCACTTAGGAAATCCAGTCACAAAACGCCTATTTCTGAGCTTGGCCAAATGTGAGAACTCAAGACTGGGCACCTGCAGGAAGCTGGATGAAAATGACACCACTCCCAGCTGACAGAGCAGAAAGATAAATACAGCTGGCAAATTTCAAATCACAAGTGTGGCTAAGACAAAAAAAGTGACAAACTTTCCTCAAAATGCTTTCAACAATTTGCAGGGCAGCTGAAAGGAGCCACAGGGCAAGCACAAAGCAGCCTGAGGCATGTAAGCACTTACACCTCTAAAAGTACTCTGGAACAATTTCAAGAATCCAGAATTTGGGAACTAAGAAAACACCAGCCCAGGAAAATAATAATAATAAAAAAGAGAGAGAAAAAAACCACCCTCAGCCTTCCTCAAGAGCCTTAACTGTAGGTGCTCCTACACCTAGCCAAGGACTCACTGCCAGTGACCCGCTGTCGGGAGTGATGTTTATATGAGCTCAAACACAAACACATTTTTCAAGCCGGGGTCTGAGCAGCCAGGGATGGCTCTGTTTAAAGGACACAGTGACGCTGTTTGACCTTGCACAGAGAAGTTTCCTGCGGTGCTGCAGGGACAAGGAGCAGCCACTTCCACACGCAGCACTGCCTGGGCACTGCGGGGCGTGTGGGGCAGGGGCTGGGCCAAGGACCGGGCTGCCAGCCCTGCTGTGGGCCCCACACCGGGGTCACTGTGCTGGGCAGGGGTCAGTGCCAGGGCCCCACACCGGGGTCACTGTGCTGGGCAGGGGTCAGTGCCAGGGCCCCACACCGGGGTCACTGTGCTGGGCAGGGGTCAGTGCCAGGGCCCCACACCGGGGTCACTGTGCTGGGCAGGGGTCAGTGCCAGGGCCCCACACCGGGGTCACTGTGCTGGGCAGGGGTCAGTGCCAGGGCCCCACGCCGGGGTCACTGTGCTGGGCAGGGGTCAGTGCCAGGGGCCCCACGCTGGGGTCACTGTGCTGGGCAGGGGTCAGTGCCAGGGCCCCACGCCGGGGTCACTGTGCTGGGCAGGGGTCAGTGCCAGGGCCCCACGCCGGGGTCACTGTGCTGGGCAGGGGTCAGTGCCAGGGCCCCACACCGGGGTCACTGTGCTGGGCAGGGGTCAGTGCCAGGGCCCCACGCCGGGGTCACTGTGCTGGGCAGGGGTCAGTGCCAGGGGCCCCACGCCGGGGTCACTGTGCTGGGCAGGGGTCAGTGCCAGGGCCCCACACCGGGGTCACTGTGCTGGGCAGGGGTCAGTGCCAGGGGCCCCACACCGGGGTCACTGTGCTGGGCAGGGGTCAGTGCCAGGGCCCCACACCGGGGTCACTGTGCTGGGCAGGGGTCAGTGCCAGGGCTGCCAGCCCTGCTGTGCCCCAGCTGTGGTCACTGTGCTGGGCAGTGGGCCGTGCTGTACTCACTGATGGCCGGGGCGATGCCTCCCACGGAGCCCGGCCCGGGGATGTTGCCGGCCACGGCGGCGGCCTGGGCGGCGGCGGCGGCGCGGGCGGTGGCCGCCTGCTGCTGCATCTGGCGGTGGCACTGGCGCAGGTCGAACACCTGCGAACACGGAGCACGCAGAGCTCACACCTGCCCGCACCTTCGCTCTCCCTGGGCACCCACCTGGGAGAGGCAAACCTTCCCCCACCCCGCCGATTTCGAACAGTTTAACTCCTGATCCAGCAGAGCCGGTTCTCAGAGGCTCCTCTGGTGGTGCCACCACTGCTGGCAAGACCAAACCTGCCCAAAGCAGGACCTTGTGCAGAGCACAGTCTGAAGGGTGCCACAGGCAGATTAAATCCCTGCTGCTTTGTTAAACCCCAGGATTTCCAGAAAAATAGGCACATAAATTTAAAAAGACACATTATCTCACTGAAGTGTGATAGTCTATCTGAGGGAAATACCAAAAACTGGCAGTCCAAGGCTGCGCGTTTCAGGCTGGTGGCATTTTGTACCTTTGAGACCGCTATTTGCCACTAACACACGTACATAGCTCTGTTTTCATGTTAGAAAGCTCATGCAGAGAGCTCGTGGGGTTTCTTTCAGCTTCACTGCACGGCTGCCTCCAAAACTGATGGTTAAAAAACCAAACCACTTCAAGCAGGTTAACACAAGATTGGTTTTTTTATGAGTGTGGCTTGTCTGTGTAAGTTCACAGTCTGTCAGAGGCAGGTCTGTGTAAGAACCTCCTCAAAATTATTTGTTTCATGCAACTTTCTCTGACCTTCAGATCACTTCACGCTCGTGACACTTGACACACGCCCTAAATTCTTGCTGCATTTATATTTACTTTCACAACTCTGGGTTTTTTTTTTTTGGAGAAAAGAAACAGATTATGTTCTTTTCTAAGAAACACGAGGCTAAAAATTTTAGCTGCAGTTCATTTAAACCCGTTAGGGCTAAAAATACAAAGAACCGCTACCAGCGCTGCTTGTGATGAAGTACAAAATTCACTCTCACAGCACCCAGACCGACACTTCCCGTTTAAGAGTGATTTCTGAAGTCACCTCGAGGTGAGTTACAGGCGGAAGGCGTTAGGGATTCCGAAAGCCAGGCTGGCTCTATTGCAGCGCCTCCCTGCCACTTCTGGCACACGCCACGGGCGGCCGACCCACCTTGATGTACGCGCTGGGGTAGATCTTGTGGACAGCATCCCCCGGGGCGCGCCCCGCCTCCCTGTCCAGGTAGTAGCTCTGCACGAACACGGCGTGGTCGCTCAGGCAGCACACCCACATGTCGCCCTCGCCCTTGCACTCCAGCTGCACCCCCTTGCCTATGTGCAACCTGCAAGGGAACCAAGGGAACGGGGCCGTCAGCGGGCACAGCACGCACCTGCAGCGGCCTGTGCAGGTGTGAGGGAGCACAGGGTGCAGGGACACCTGCAGGAGCCTGTGCAGGTGTGAGGGAGCACAGGGTGCAGGGACACTTGCAGCAGCCTGTGCAGGTGTGCAGGAGCACAGGGTGCAGCAGCCTGTGCAGGTGTGCAGGAGCACAGGGTGCAGCAGCCTGTACAGGTGTGAGGGAGCAGAGGGTGCAGCAGCCTGTGCAGGTGTGCGGGAGCACAGGGTGCAGCAGCCTGTGCAGGTGTGCAGGAGCACAGGGTGCAGCAGCCTGTACAGGTGTGCAGGAGCACAGGGTGCAGCAGCCTGTGCAGGTGTGCGGGAGCACAGGGTGCAGCAGCCTGTGCAGGTGTGCGGGAGCAGAGGGTGCAGCAGCCTGTACAGGTGTGAGGGAGCAGAGGGTGCAGCAGCCTGTACAGGTGTGCAGGAGCACAGGGTGCAGCAGCCTGTGCAGGTGTGAGGGAGCACAGGGTGCAGCAGCCTGTACAGGTGTGTGGGAGCACAGGGTGCAGCAGCCTGTACAGGTGTGTGGGAGCACAGGGTTCAGTGACACCCATGCAGGTGTGCAGGAGCACAGGGTGCAGTGACACCTGCAGCAGCCTGTGCAGGTGTGAGGGAGCACAGGGTACAGCAGCCTGTGCAGGTGTGCAGGAGCACAGGGTGCAGGGACACCTGGTCACCCACCGCCACGCCCGCTGGCAGCACCGAGCTGGGACACCAGCACACGGCGTGTCTGCCAGCCCCAGGAGCACTTTGTGTCTCACAGAGTCACTCAGCAACACCCACAAAGCCACGTTTTACTTGTTTGTTTGGCCACCTAATGCTTTGATTGTCACGGTGTGACGTTTCTGGAGACAAGGCATCATTTTCTTCTGCCTCCTTCCAAAGAGGAGGAGAAAAAAAGTAAAGCTGCAGGATTGCTTCAGCTCTGTGTGCTTCCACTTCAAAGGCCAGCACAGGCACAGAAGGAATGAGAGCCCAGCAGCCCTGTGTCAGCCTTGCCCTGCTCCTCTGGCAAATCTGTATGCTGCAGGCATTCCCACACCCCCGTGATGGCTGGGGGATGATATCCGGGCTGCGCACGCAAGGGCAGGAGCTGCACCCTTACTGCTGAGGCACAGCCCCTGAGAGCAAGGAAAAGCAGCTGCTACAGCAGAGCTCAGCTCTGAGCCACCACAGCAGCTCAGGAAGGCTCGCCCCGGGGTAATTCAAACAGAACCCCGCCTGACATTCCCAAAGGGAGCCCACGCGCTGAGCGCCGCCGAATTCCGGAGAATACCTCACTCTCTCGATGGCTTCTGTTCTGTGCACGTTGGACAGCTGGCCCAGGCAGAAGCGGTCCCCTCCGGAGGGATCCACGTACCCATCCACGGTGACAATGGGGCAGCTGGAGGGGACCTTGAACGTCTCCCCGACCTGCACGTCCATCTCAAAGTAGGCGATGGAGCACCAGTACTCTGGAGCTGAACAACAGACACAATTAGCCGCCGAAAGGCACGAGGGAGCCGTGACACCGCTGCGGACCACCCGTCCTGCAGCTGCGTTTGTCACACAGAGGAGAGGGCACGCTCACAGCGGCACAAAGGCCCAGAGAAAAATTTACACCTGCTACAGCAACCGTGGCTCGTCTTTATCCCAGCACACACCAGCGCCTGAGGCCGCTGTACCTCAGCTCTTAGAGGTTTTGTGTGTAGTTTATCATTCCAGCCAGATTTGGCAAGCCACCTGCACCCCTAGAAGCCAGCCTAGCACACAGCAGTAACACACGTGTGCCCAGGCGTGGCTGGGCTGCCACAAACCAGCTCTGACTCACGCGTGGCTGCAGATGTCAGGGTGATCCCTTCCGAGCTAAGGCAGGGCTCTTCACCCGCCCTCACTTCGGAAGGGATCACCAACTTCCCTGGAGCTGGGAATCCCTTCCGAGCTAAGGCAGGGCTCTCCACCCGCCCTCACCTGGAAGGGATCACCAACTTCCCTGGAGCTGGGAATCCCTTCCGAGCTAAGGCAGGGCTCTCCACCCGCCCTCACCTGGAAGGGATCACCAACTTCCCTGGAGCTGGGAAGCAGGACGTGGGGGAAGAACAAAGATCTCGCACTGGGCAGGGACAGGACAGAACAAGGGGGCATGAACTGAGGGGAGCAGAACGAAGTGGCACGTTCTGAGAGCGAAGAGCTGCCTTCTAACCTCTTCTATGCATTTGAAAAAGAAAAACTGGCCACAAAGGAAGGATGGATGGCTACTGCAGCAATCTGCCCCGTGAGGAGAGGAGACCCTGACTCCCTGGGCATCCCCCTGAAACCCAAACAGCCCAGCAAGCAGTGGAGGCTGGCTGAGCGATTTTGTACATGAACGTCAGTAATTTCTGTGCCACACGAGCAGCTGCCTGTCACGCCTCCTGGCTGCTGTGTGCCACCATTTCTATGTTTGGACACCCCAAAGCTCCAGTCACGGTGGGTTCTGGGGAGCTCAGCACCCCAGATGACTGCAAGGGTCCGTTCCCACGAGAGGGGAACAAGCTGGGCCCTGCTCGCTGGGGAGCACAAACAAGTCACGGGACCCCAGAGCGGTTCGGGTTACGAGGGTCCTTAGGGCTCATCTCATTCCAAACCCCACCACGGGAAGGGCCACCTTCCACTGTCCCAGGCTCCTTGGACACTGCCGGGCTGGGGCAGCCACAGCTGCTCTGGGCAATGAGGACTCAGCAGGATGAAATCAATAGTGTGAGAGAGATACCGAACAGCACCAATCACAATTTGGCTGCAGTTAAGTTCACCCAGCAGGTATTAATGTTTCATACTGGACAAAAACAAAGTTTAACTTTTTGGCTTTTCACCTGCGCAGCTCCCCCTCTGCAGGGAACAGCGTCACTGTCACTAAACACAGAACATCACCTTGCACCTGCGACAGAGAGAGCTTCTGCAGCAGGAAGGGACCTCACGGTGTCAAGGGAGACTCCAGGGAAGCCTCCATAAAGGTCCAGAGAGGAGCTGCAGCACCAAAACACAGGGAGGACAGCGCCTTCCCTTGCAGGGGCGCGTCTGTCCGTCTGCCCGCTGGGCTGTGGGCCCGGGAGGGGCTCGGCACGGCCCCAGACGTGCCCTGGGCTGCTCTCAGGGCTGCACGCCTCGGCTGGGCACCTCAACCAAACCCAAACAGCTCCCAGCACAGTGTCCCTGTGCCCAAGGAGACACCCCAGCTCAAAACAGGATTTATGGCAACAAGGGCCCTCCTCCCCACAGTGCCAGCGTACAAAAAACGGCGTCACAAGACGGCGTCTCACGTCAGGCCTTACTCACCAGGATGATTGGATATAGGAGGCTGGAATGCGAGTTCATTGTGAACTGGCCCTTGAAAAGAAAACATGCAGTTTGTTTCACACGAGCAAAACCAAGGTTTTCTCCCCTGAATCGCCCTCCTATGAGACCACCCCCTCGCTAGCTTCATCAGTCACAGAACATGCTGTGGGCTTGATCACGAGAAACGGCCACTCAAGACGGAGAAAAGCCCCAGAGAGCACCTTTTCTAAGGAAAAATGAACTGCACACTATCTTGGAATCAGACTATCCCCTGCCTTCTAGGAACTGGGTCCCGGAGGCAGCAGGGAACAGGGAGGAAAAGACTCAGACACGGTATTACAAGTAACAGCAGCTTTGGCAACAAGATGTCAGGGCAGGCAGGGCCTCGGGAGGCGCCGCAACACGCGGGACAAGTGAGAAACGGCAGCAGCCAAGAAAAGCTCAGTGTGGCACCACCAGCCACTCACAAATACTAATTCTGGAGAGAAAAACATTTACAGCCTATCCACAGCACCGCTAGTGCTTCTCGCATCCTGCTATTCCTGACAAATGACATGGTGAATGAAGTGGGATCCTCGCAGAATGAAGGAATTAATCTTGGTAACTGTGTCTAAGCCACGGTTTAATTGATAGACACAGGCTGAAAAGACATTCTAAGGTTAATTTACTGTATATTCTCCCCTCCACTAACAACACCTGCTGCATACGGGTGATCTATACTAGAATATGTGTCCTACCTTCTAATATGCAATATATATATATATTACATGCTCTAATATTAGGGAGCATTATAATAAAAACTGCATTAGAAAATGAAGAACTGTTCTAGCTTTTTGCTACAAAATTTAGAAATCTTTCATTTGTGCGGGAGTTTTTTAATCTACTAAAGCCCCATACTGCATTTCCTGTGCTAGACCCCTACAACAGAAGCTTGATCACTTTTTTCCCCCCCATTCCATCTCCTGTCCCTGAAAATAACAGTTTCTTGTCCTATTTCATATGTGAAGAATATTTTCAAGTCTGTGCGCCGACGCACTCATGAACTGACCGTGCAAGGTTTCCCTAAGCTCTTTAAAACTGGCAGCTTTTAAAGCTCAGCGTGACTTCAAAACCTCTAAAAAACCAGGAACAGGCAAGAATTTCCAAGTTTCGAAAGAAAAAAAAAACCACCCAAAGGCCGCACCGTGAACCAGCTTTCTTTTGTGCAGGGGAAACGCCTCGGGTGCCCAGCGCGGAGGTGAGGGCTCACAGGCAGAGTGAGGGGTTCACAGGCACAGTGAGGGGCTCACAGGCAGAGTGAGGGGCTCACAGGCAGAGTGAGGGGCTCACAGGCAGAATGAGGGGCTCACAGGCAGAATGAGGGGCTCACAGGAAGGGTGGGGGGCTCACAGGCAGAGTGAGGGGTTCACAGGCACAGTGAGGGGCTCACAGGCAGAGTGAGGGGCTCACAGGCACAGTGAGGGGCTCACAGGCAGAGTGAGGGGTTCACAGGCAGAGTGAGGGGCTCACAGGCAGAGTGAGGGGTTCACAGGAAGGGTGAGGGGCTCACAGGCACAGTGAGGGGCTCACAGGCAGGGTGGGGGGCTCACAGGCAGGGTGGGGGGCTCACAGGAAGGGTGAGGGGCTCACAGGCAGAGTGAGGGGTCACAGGCAGAGTGAGGGGTCACAGGCACAGTGAGGGGCTCACAGGCAGAGTGAGGGGCTCACAGGCAGAGTGAGGGGCTCACAGGCACAGTGAGAGGCTCACAGGCAGGGTGGGGGGCTCACAGGCAGGGTGGGGGGCTCACAGGCAGAGTGAGGGGCTCACAGGCACAGTGAGAGGCTCACAGGCAGGGTGGGGGGCTCACAGGCAGGGTGGGGGGCTCACAGGCAGGGTGGGGGGCTCACAGGAAGGGTGAGGGGCTCACAGGCAGAGTGAGGGGCTCACAGGCAGGGTGGGGGGCTCACAGGTAGAGTGGGGGGTCACAGGTAGAGTGGGGGGCTCACAGGAAGGGTGAGGGGCTTACAGGCAGAGTGAGGGGTCACAGGCAGAGTGAGGGTGTGTGAGGGGCTCACAGGCAGAGTGAGGGTGTGTGAGGGGCTCACAGGCAGAGTGAGGGTGTGTGAGGGGTTCACAGGCAGAGTGAGGGTGTGTGAGGGGCTCACAGGCAGAGTGAGGGTGTGTGAGGGGCTCACAGGCAGAGTGAGGGTGTGTGAGGGGCTCACAGGCAGAGTGAGGGTGTGTGAGGGGTTCACAGGCAGAGTGAGGGTGCTGTGAGGGGTTCACAGGCAGGAATGAGGGGTTCACAGGCAGAGTGAGGGTGTGTGAGGGGCTCACAGGCAGAAGTGAGGGTGCTGTGAGGGGTTCACAGGCAGGAATGAGGGGCTCACAGGCAGAGTGAGGGTGTGTGAGGGGCTCACAGGCAGAGTGAGGGTGCTGTGGCAGCAGAGCACAGGCAGAGGCGAGGCCGTATGGCAGCTCGCAGCTGACACAGGAATGCGGAGGGCAGCAGGGTGTGGTAAGTACATCCCCGAGAGGAGGGCAGGAGCACGCCGAGGGCCGGGCTGCTTACAGTAGTGTCCGGGGTGCATGGGCGGGTGGTGCTGCAGGTGGCCGTTCTGGTGGTGCGGGATGCTGGGCGTGTAGGCGGCCGTCCGGCTCCCCGTCCAGCTGGTGGTACTGTCTGCAAAGACAAACCCACCTCGGCGTCTGAGGGAGCCTCCCGCGTCTCCCTGCTAAGTCCTCTACTGCTCCTGGGCATTTGGAAACCGGGCTGAGGAAGCTGAGAGGCGCAGGTGTGAACGAATACTCACTGTGGTGGTAAGTGGCTGGCTGGGCTGTGAACCCAATCTGCTGAGCGCCTGGCTGGGGCCCTGAAGCAATCTGTAAGAGTCCATCACTATGGCTACCTGTCAATATACTGGGAGGTTGACCTGGTAAAAGAACACACTACCTATTCATGAACGTTCCAAAATGTTGATTAAGAAGAGCTCAGCACTACTGGGTAGGAAAACACACCCCGCTAAGGGCGCTGCAATACACAGTTCCCACAGCCTTGGTTTCAGAACTTTTTTTTTTTTTTTCCACCCGCCAGGAAACTTGAGGCAAAACGCTCAGCATCAGGTAATTCTGACTCTGACACCCTTAACGTTCCAGGAGCAGGAGTGTGCAAAGAACTCTGTTTATCACCCACATCTCTGTCCCGGTCAATCTCATTTTTCAGCGTGAAAGGGAAGGGGAGGCGTCACAACTTTTCCTGGGTAACGGGGCTGGGGGAGGTTTAGTGTGAATCCAAGGAGGCCAGCAGCAGGTCCAGTGAGCCGCTTGTTTTCACCATGTGTTAACTACTGTTCCTAAGGAGGACACTCACTCGTTTCATGTCCCTCCAAAACGCTCTGGGCAGTGTTTCATTTTGATAAACATTGCTTGGATAAAGCTGCACACAACACTGGACTCAGAAAGCTCCTGCGCTTTTTTTCTCCTCCTCCCAAGTAAGTGTTTCAAGAATTATCTAAGATTAAAACTACAGATATTTCAGAACAGGCTAACGGTATTTGACTGCAAAAGCCTTCAGTTCAGCCATTAACACTAAACTTACCAACGCTTTCACTATTACACTTGCACTCTCAAACTGGTGTGGCTAGCACAATTTAACACATTGAGAACTTGCAGTGAAACATAAAAATTAGCTTTTTCTTTTTTTTTCCACGTCCACTTGCCTCCAACAATTATGGCACTGATGATAAAAGGTTACTGACTATAAACTGTGGTGCAAAGGCAGCACAATTAACTACCCATACCCTTTTTATCTCTGAAAGACACGGTGATGTTACAAACATCAGTACTTTTAGCCAAAATTTCATCAGCTAAAATTAACGAGCATTACCAAAACACCGTGTCACCACAGTTCAAGTCTGGTCGTGAAACCAGCCATGCTCACACCTCTTTTGTGTGAAACCTCTCCAAACTCAGGATGCTCCGAGTGCCCCGCTGTCCTGCTGGACTCAAGGGCGGCTCTGGTGCTGGGACACCAAACTCTTCCACTTGCACCAGACACACGGAAAAGCATCAAAACCTTTGAGGCAGCACTCCAACACGCTTACGGAAATATTGACCGGGGCTGTCGTTCTGGCAGCACAGCGAACCATTATAAAAATGATGGGGCTAATACCAGAGCACTCAAGAGCTGCCCAGAGATCTCTCGGTCCTGCCACCTTACAGCATATGCATTTGTGGCTCTGCCTGCTGTTGCAACAAAACAATAAAACTCTTTGATTCCTGCGGCAGCGCTCGATAGCCACACCGGCTCTCTCGGGGGTCAGCTGCTGCGACGCTGTGGCGCCGAACCATCGGCACACGCAGACCGGGGCGGGTGCGGTGCCACCCTCGGTGGAGCGGGAAGCTCAGCAGGCACAGCCCTCCAACCAGCCCCCGGCGCTGAGGCTCAAGAGGCGGCCCCGGAGCACGGCGGCGCCCGGGGCTCAGCCAGCACAGCCCCGGCGCGGGGCTCCGCGGAGCCGGCACCGCGCCCCGCTCAGCCCGCGGCAGCCCCATGACCTTCCTTACTTGTGGAGGCCACGGGAATGTTGGGGAAGTTGGTGGTGCTGGTGGTGCTGGCCTCGGCGGGGGCCAGCATGGCCGGGGCGCTGTAGGGCTCCGAGGACGCCCGGTTGCTGGGCGGGTGCTGGATGGTCTGCACCGAGTGGCCCTCGGCCGACGACAGCGACGGCTGCCCCTCGTAGTCGTGCACGTACTCGTCCTTCACCAGCGTGCTGGAGGGAGCTGCGGGGACAGCACAGTCACACACAGGGCACAGGGCACAGGGCAAAAACAGGTAACACACACAGCACAGGGCACACACAGGGCACAGGGCAAAAACAGGTAACACACACAGCACAGTCACACACAGGGCACAGGGCAAAAACAGGTAACACACACAGCACAGTCACACACAGGGCAGAGGGCAAAAAACAGGTAACACACACAGCACAGGGCACAGAGCGCAGGGCACACGACACAGTCACACACAGGGCACAGCGCACAGGGCAAAAACAGGTAACACACACAGCACAGTCACACACAGGGCACACACACACACACAGGTCACACACACACACAGGTCACACACACACACTCACACACACACACACAGGTCACACACACACACAGGTCACACACACAGGACACACACACAGACACACAAGTCACACACACACACACTCACACACACACACACAGGTCACACACACACACAGGTCACACACACACACACAGGTCACACACACAGGTCACACACACAGACACACAAGTCACACACACACACACTCACACACACACACACAGGTCACACACACACACAGGTCACACACACACACACAGGTCACACACACAGGACACACACACAGACACACAAGTCACACACACACACTCACACACACACACACAGGTCACACACACACACAGGTCACACACACACACACAGAGGACACACACTGACATACATACAAGTCACACACACACACACACTCACACACACACACACAGGTCACACACACACACACAGAGGTCACACACACACACACAGGTCACACACACACACACACAGGTCACACACACACACACACACACAGGTCACACACACACAGAGGTCACACACACACACAGAGGACACACACTGACATACACACAAGTCACACACACACACACACTCACACACACACACACAGGTCACACACACACACACAGAGGTCACACACACACACACAGGTCACACACACACACACACACACACACACAGGTCACACACACACACACAGAGGTCACACACACACACACAGGTCACACACACACACACACACAGAGGTCACACACACACACACACACACAGGTCACACACACACACACACACAGAGGTCACACACACACACAGAGGACACACACACTGACATACACACAAGTCACACACACACAGACAGGTCACACACACACACACACACAGAGACAGGTCACACACACACACACACACACACACAGGTCACACACACACACAGGTCACACACACTGACATACACACAAGTCACACACACACAGACAGGTCACACACACACACACACACAGACAGGTCACACACACACACACAGAGACAGGTCACACACACACAGGTCACACACACTGACACACACTCATGTCACACCGGGTGACATGCGGCAGTGCCAGCCGTGCCCCAGCAGCGCCCACTGCACACCGAGCAGCCCCCGGCCCAGCTCCGCGCTCCGCACCAGCAGCAGCCGGGCTGTGCTACTGCCCCTGGACACCCCGCTCAGCCCCACGGCAGCAGCCTGCAGCAGCCTTCTGCTGCCCGCTCCGGGCACGGCTCACGCAAGGAAAAAAGGTGTTTCCTTCAAGCAGCTGGCTGTGTGCTAAGGCAGCGGCTAACAAGCCAATTTCTGGAACACAAGCAGGCACGCACACAAAGCTCCCGTGGAAAATACAGATTTGTGAACGCGGCACATAAACTTCGTGCACCCCTGGGGCAATCTTAAGCAACTCCCATCCGAACTGACTAGAAAATCAAACTCACATTCAAAGACCACAGGAAACCACTCTGTGTTCAGCGGGGTAGTCAGTAATTCAGACTATTCCACACACAGTGCTCGGGAATTACCACTGACACTGCAGCAATTAATTTCTATACTTGCCAGTAACTCCTACATCACATCACCTCCCATGCTCCTTTTTAAAGCAGACTAAAATATGCCAAAACCTGTTTCCTTCTGCAAGACCAGGAGCAGGACAAGGGCATGCTTATTACGTATTTAGCTGCTGGCGTTAAATAATGAAATTATTTCATTAAACAATGGAAAATTCAGCTTTGATTCTGTACAGGTGGACAGTTTTTCAGAAGGCACAGGTAACAATGCAAATCAGCAGAGATGAGCACATGGGTTACACCTTGTCAAGTTAAGTTTGTGAGGATGTTTGGTGGGATTTGTTCTAGCTCTTTTTTGCTTGAATACTTTTAATAATGCACTAAAATCACTGGATCTCACAAGTTTCTTTCTCCATGAACTTCCTCTGGGAGGAGAATAAAACAAGCCCTGAAATAAAGCAGTTACCAGCAGCAGAATCTCAGATTTCTGAGTAACGCTCATGCGAGATTTCATGTCCAATTTCTCTCAAGCTTCAGGGAAAGCAAGACTATCAGCCTCCTTTGTCCAACTGCAGAATTAACTACAGAATTTCCATTCTTTCCTTCTTATCCTGCTTATCAAATCACATTTAGCACTCCCAATCCAATTAATTAGCATATCACACAGGTGCAGGCAGTTTTGAGTGTCTCTTTTTACTAATCAGCAGCACTGAGCCGTGGGGCTTTTGGTTTTCTGCTGGCTTTCACAGGTGGGAATCAACGACAACAGGACGTAGCTCCGGGCCTGGCCGGAGCCTCTGCCCGAGGGATTTATCGATCCTGGCCCCTGACGCGGTCCCGAGCTGGTTTTTGGGAGCTCCGCGGGCCCTGGCAGCGAGGCAGAGGGACCCGGGAGGGTCTGGCGCAGCTCGTGCCCGCAGAAACCCAGCAGCAAACACAGCGACTCACCTGAGCTCTGCAGCGTCAGTCCCGAGAGATCTTTAAAGAGAAGACAGAGAAAGGAATTGCAGAGAGCAATGTATTCGGATCTCACAACGCTTCAAAGCATTTATCGGCCCTTCAAAGTCGGCGCTGCGGACTCCGCTCATCAGACCCCCTTCCACCGCAGGACCTCCCTGCCCAGTTACTCCTAGGATGCACAACAGCTGCAAGAGCTGCGTGCAAGCCCAACAGAAAGGCTTAAACAAAAGCCACAAACTCTCCCTCCACAATCGCGAAATTTGTAGCCACAGATCTGGAACAAAGGCAAAGGAGTAACTGCACTAGGAAAGATAAGAGCACCTGAGGGTAATTTATGATCAGGCCATTAAAAGTTAATGTTTCTAACTCAGGCCTGCATTTCCTAAACGTTTCACACCTCACCCCCACCGCTCCGCTGCAATTCAAGGGTGTACTCACCGATGCCAGGCGACACGACACGCTCATAATGGTAAGGGTTTACACAGACACTGTCACACTTCAAGTCAAAAGCATACTGACAATATTTAACATGCTTGAGTTCATTTTTATGAAGATCAGGCCACCTCCAAAGCCGGGCGTAAATCACATGAGGGAATCCCTTGCGGCCAGCCACCTGAAAAGTCAGACACAAAAGCTGATTGGGAACGTAGCGAGGTGCTGCACCGCACACAGCGAGAAGCAGAAAGGGAAGGGGACAAACAACACTACGCCCTCTCTCCATCACCAACATCTATTTAAAAAAAAAAAAAAGGTGGTGCACAGTTCCTGCACGGCCTACCCAAGTCCTGTGCCCAACAGCAACAAGCTTCTATTAGGGTTTTGCCAGAGTTAAGTCAACGCTGTGATTCTTAAGTAAAAAACACCGGGCACAAAATGGCAGAAGCAGAGCTTGTGCTTGAGGCGCTAGGCGTGGTCGCCTTCCCCACCACGGATGTGAAGGAGCTTTGCCCCAGAAGAGGAACAAGGTGCTAAGCTACACTGTCAGGAATTTACAAGCAGAGGAATGCCAATACATTAATAGAAATAAACAAATAATAAATAAATAAATAAATAAAATGCCTCTAGGGTAGACAGAGAGCTCTCCAGCCACCGTGCCATCTGCCCTGGGAGCAGGAGGTCACAGCCCAGGCCGGACAGGGACCGAGTCCTGATGAAGTACGGCTAAAGCACGCTCTCAGCACAGCCCCAGGGCGGGTGCCTCAGCCAGGGGCCGCGGCGCTGCGGCTGCTGAGCAGCGCTGAGCTGGCCCGTGAGCAGCACGGAACCGTCCCGGCACCCACGGCACCAGCGCCGGGTTCGTGGGGGCCCTGCCCTGCCCTGCCCTGTGCACAGAACAGCTGAGCGACGCCTCCTGCTCCTTCCGCAGGACAAGGCTCCTACTGCGGCCACGGCCCCAAACGTGCCAGGGGCAGAGCTGAGCTGTCCCCCGTCCCTCGGGGCAGAGCTGAGCTGTCCCCTGTCCCTCAGGGCAGAGCCGCTGTCCCCCATCCCTCAGGGCAGAGCCGCTGTCCCCCGTCCCTCGGGGCAGAGCCGCTGTCCCCTGTCCCTCAGGGCAGAGCTGCTGTCCCCTGTCCCTCGGGGCAGAGCTGAGCTGTCCCCCGTCCCTCAGGGCAGAGCCGCTGTCCCCCGTCCCTCGGGGCAGAGCTGAGCTGTCCCCCGTCCCTCGGGGCAGAGCCGCTGTCCCCTGTCCCTCGGGGCAGAGCTGAGCTGTCCCCCGTCCCTCAGGGCAGAGCCGCTGTCCCCCGTCCCTCAGGGCAGAGCTGCTGTCCCCTGTCCCTCGGGGCAGAGCTGAGCTGTCCCCTGTCCCTCAGGGCAGAGCTGCTGTCCCCTGTCCCTCGGGGCAGAGCTGAGCTGTCCCCCATCCCTCAGGGCAGAGCCGCTCCCTGCCGCGCAGCTCTCCCGCAGGAACACGTCTGGTTTGCACTGGTACTAACCTGCAGCCTCCCATCCAGCGTTCTCTGGATTGTAACACACTTGCTAGGATGAGCTCCGTTTGTGGTTATAGCTGTAATCAAAGAATCCAATTCATCCTTTTTCTCCTTTAGCTTTTTAACTAAACTCTCGATTGCGCGTTTTGCGAAAGTTTCGCTCTCTCCACCTTGTCGATGGCACATCAAGCTGTGAACAATGCTCAGACAAGCATCATTACTTGTTGGTGTGTTAGTAATAGACATATTGTCCATTTGTCACAGCTTTTTCTTTCAGATCAAATGTCGGTTTTGGGGGCTGTTATGATTTTCAAGCTGATGAACAAGAGATGATCCGAGTTAAGTGTTAGATGTACTGTCCCTTGGTAAAACCTAGGAGGAAAAAATATCTACATTAGAATTGTTTTTAACAAATTGCAGATCATGTTTCTAAGGAAGTCTGTGGCTTTTTTTCCTTCTTTTATTTTCAAGCTAAGTGCAGGATATTAAAAGCACATGAAAAAACTGCATTGCTTGTCCCATGATAGCTAAAACATGCCGAAGGGGCGGCCTGCACAGTTTTAGATGAAAGATTTATTCTTCCCTTAGTAACATCACTTAAATAAAGGTTACCGTTTATATGCATAGCAAGTGCATACAGAAAGGCAGGGACCCTTAAATGAGTCAGGAGAACAGTGACAATGATTTCCCAGGTTTTACCCCGCAGGATGAGACGTGGAGCGGGAGCCTCGGGGCGCTGATCTGAACAAACCCTGAGCAGTGAGGAAGCACCAAGGCACACCAAATCCCCCGCGAGCTTTACTCAGCAGCCCTGCCCGTAGCTCAGCTCTTCTCACCTCACACCGGCTCTACTTCTCCTTGCTAACGGGAAAGGCGAGAACTCTTAATACACGTTCATGCGAACCAGGATCGCCTGTATCAGGATATGGAAACCCCAGCATTTGTCTCTTCTGGAGCAAGGCGGACCACCCAGAGCCACTCAGACAAACCCCTTCCCACTTGTCTTCCTCAGAGAAGGAGCCCGATGCTGACAAAGAGGTGCTCTGGCCCTTCAGGCAGCTCTGGCTTCATGTAATCACCAGCCAAGACATTTCCACAGGCTCTGACTTCCCTAAAACACTGGCAGCAAACACACAGAAGTGATTCCACCGCGCTTTCTGAGTAAGCTTATAACACCAGCCCTTCTGAAAACTACCGTGCCATTCCCCACCGTGTAAATAAAATATATCTGATTTCAAAACTTCAGGGAAAAACAAGCCTGTCACTTTATCTGAGGAGGAACACATCCAGTCGGAGACCTGTTACTGCACTGGAATTTTCCATGTTATTAGAGGCACTGAAGTAGCAGCTATTTATTGGAAACAAATGTGTTGCACAAAAATAAGAGTGGGACGTTAATTTAGAAAGTTATGGCATCACACAGTGCGAACACATGGCTTCCCTCCTTGTAAAATGAATGCTGTTAGACAAACCCAGCACAATTTTAAACGGAAGCAAACTCTTCCTTATCTGGTATTTTCTACAGTTTTAACTGGAATACATCACGCTTTAGTACACTTGAAAAAATACACGGTGAAAATTCTTCCCCCTCCCTCCCGTATTCAAGCCTTTTCTTCTTTTGTAAGGATGCTTCTGCACTTAATTTTTCCCAAAGGAAAACAATTATCTCTAAATTTGAGTAGGATCACGGATTTTACCTAGCTATTAAAATGTATCCCTCTGTGCTGTTGGTTTTGGTTTTTTTTGTTTTTTTTTTTTGTGCTTCAATTCAATAAGCCCCTTTTCTAAAGTCAAGCTTAAACTGCCAGTCATTCTCTACGGCAACTCACACTAATCTGTAAAAGCCTGTCAGCTAAAACAGAAGAGAACATCATTTTCCTTAAATACAGAACACCACCCCAGATAGACACGCATAAGTAATCACAAATAAGTGCCCTGATAAAGCTATTAGCTAAAGGAGCTTTAAATAAAGAGGCGATTAAAATTAGACACGCAGCTTTATCTCCTACAACCCCCAAAGCATGAATGAGGATCCTGCTTGCCGGCTTTCAGGAAGGCTCAGACCCAGCAAAGCAGGACCTCATTTAAGCGGAATGATCTCCAGAAACATTGAGTCACCCCTCAGCTGCCCCTGCGCCCAACTTGTGACTGCTCAGCACTTCTGGAAGCCGGGCCAGCGGCTCAGGATTTTGGGTGCTGCTGCTGCTGCTGTGTGACCGGGGGGGCAGTTCAGGAGCTGTGTCAGTGCCGGTGCCACAGCAGAGAGGGGCGACGGCAGCGGGCACCAGCGCCAGCAAGCGCTGCGACGCCTTTCTCCAGGAGCACCAGGGTGTTTTGAGGGCAGGCCAGGTTTCACACGCCGCAAATTTAGTTTCTCACATATTCTTGGGAAAATGTATCTAAGGAAAACCAAGAATTGCTTGCCTAAAGCTGCCAGGGGTGCTCTGGGAGTGTGATTCATGAGGAACAGCCATCCCAGACAGATTTCCAGCATCCTGATAGCAGGCAGTAACGTGACACTAACGAACTGGCTAATTAGAATAGCGTGCAAATTGACATCTCGCTAGAACATTTCACACCACCGAAGGACCAGAAAGGCTCCTGCCTCAGCTGCTGCCTCGGAAATCAGACAAACACAAAGATGTCAGGAATACATTTGATGGCTTTTAACCACCAAAACATTACTACAGAGTTCTGCTGTTTAATAATGCAAGGGCAGAAGTTTTATGATAAAGGAGGAGCCCGTCTTTAGCTCAGTCACACGCTGGAGAGGCGCCTCGGCACCTCCTTACCACGCTGTGTGCAGAGAGCGAGGAGGCAGCACACAGAACAGGGCCGAGCTAATGCAAAGCGCTAACTAGTGTTTAACAAAGCTACAGACAGGCACCCGATTTCACTCAGGGTCAACGGTTTTAAAGGTCTTTTCCAGCCTTAACAAGTCTATGATTCTGTGCTACGCAAAGTAACGCGTTTCAATAACCGCGAGCAAGCTACAGAACAAGCAAACAACAGCTACAGTTCCAGGTAACCCGAGTTTCAGAACAAGAACCTCCGAAGGGGAGGTAAATCCCAAAGACAAAACAAAGTTTAGACAGCCGGGTGATTTAAATCGCCTCTGACGACCGGCAGCAAACTTCTCTCTGGAGAACAACGACCAGCTGCTAACTGGCACTGCTCCCTGCCTGCAGACAAGACGCAGGCTTGAACAAACACCACTGCTGCTGCACTACACCCGCTGCCTCCCCACGGCCGCCTCGCCGCAGCGCTGAAATGCAGCCCCCGCAGCAAAGCGCAAGGCACGAAGCAGCAGTGCAACAGCGCAAACACTGCGCTGGTGGCACGCCCCAGACCGTGACACCTGCCAGAAACAGTTACCTGAACAACACAGCGGGCTGCTCTCCCAGCACGCCGCCCTGCAGAACTGCAATCGAACACAGCTGACTGACCTGTGAGGGAGAAGGAGCCCTACCGAGCTGTCAGGACACTGCCCGCACCCTACTTATACTTGTTTTAGGGCAGGAATGCAAAACAAGCCCCGCTGACCCAGACTGCGCCGCTGTTTCTGGATCAGCTGGGACACACTCTCTCCAAACAGCGATTATCTTACTGCTGTGACCAGATAACAGAGACAAGGTTTCACACTCGGCATCCCTTGCACAACCCCCGGGAGGGCATTCCCTTCTGGGGAAGCGAGGTGTTCCTGATCAGCCAGAGAACACAGGCGACGCACAAAAAAGCAGATGAAGGCATAAACAACACTTTTATGGAACAGAAATCCAACATTCCACCTCAGCCGCACCAGCAAGACAGCGTTACAGGCCAGCACAGCCCAGGAACAATAGTTTCACGTGCCAAAAAAACACGGTGAGGAAAACACGGCTTCCAAACGCTCCCAGCAACTCTTCAGGCAGCAAATTAAGTATTTAAGAGATAGGATCACTTGGACGGCCTCGCTTGAGGCCCACGAGTTGCTGAGGTACGTTTCAGTTCGACGTTCTACAAAACAACAGGCAGACACACACACACGGAGCCTGAAGAAGGGGGTTTAGAAACAGAAAAAAAGTCTTTCTGATTTTCATGGTTAGGAAAAAACCTCACGTGGATTTCACTTCCTTGCCTTTGTGGAGTTGTTGCTACAGCTGTGCAGAAGCTCCTCTGAGGCATAAAAGGCAGGGGCTGCTAGAAGTCCCCAAAACCTTACTAAAGCTAGTCATTCAGCCAGGCAAATTTTTAAACTTAGCTGAAAAATCCCTTCATCCAAACAACTCCCATTTTCAACACTGTGATCTGGTTGAGATCTGCTCTGAAGCTGCAAACCCAGGTCCTTAAGAAACACTCACATCCTTTCCTACACGTTAGAAGCAGCCTTAGAGGAATACTTCCACCACTGAGAAGTGGTTTCTCTTCCCCCTCGCCCCGCACAGAAGCCACACTTTGCAATCTGGGGAGAGCCACCAACGCCAAGGCAGCAAGCAGCGGCCCCGGCAGGCGGCTGGGACGGAGCTGGAGTCAGGGGAGGAACACGATGCAGGCAATCAGCAGCCCCACAGCCCCACTGCGTGTACACTGCGGCCCAGGCCAGTCCCAGCTGCACGGGGATCGGGCTCACCAGGAAACTCAGCCTAAAAATGCGGCAGCAAAACCCACTGGGTACCTGCCTTAAGGTAGGGGCAGGAGGCCAACGCCCCCTCCACGCCGCTCTCCTAGCACGTGCGCTTCATTCCTGCACTTCCCACTGCAAACCAGGGGTTTCCCAAACGTCAGAACACTCGGGAGCCTTCACTGTTCAGAGGGAAAACTACGTGAGAAGGAGCGTGACCTGGAGGGACCACAGGTTAACACTTTGCTCGCAAGAGCCGAGATGCTGAATGCTATGCTTAAGGGAAAAAAAAAAAAAAAAAAAAAAGTTAAAATACATAGCACAGCCTTGTATCAGCTGGAAAAATAGCTCCTGCAGGCGCCAGGTTTGATGGAGAGAGGGAAGCAGTGCTGGGATCAGCTCAGAAGAGAGGTGCCAGATGCACGCAGGGCGCTGCAGGTGCAGAGGTGCTGGTGGGGAGGGCTGATGAACGCTCAGACAGGGCAATGCACAGCACGCACGGAGGGCACAACGCACGATGGATTTGTGACCGCGCACGGGGAGCCCTGTCACGGCTGAGAAAGAAACGACACAGACTCTCCGGAGGACACAGTGAGCAGCTTCACCCCTGATCCTCTTTTATACCTTGCTCCGATACAGACAGACCCGGCTGGTCAATTAATCAGTACATTTCACCTGACCGGCTAATTAACGGGACGCCTTCCTTATAAACAATCCTTGAGAAAAACAAGAAAACACAGAGTAGGAAAACAACACCTGCAGGTTGTTTATGATAATAACCTATCATTTATTTTCAACTCCCTAAAGTCTCTCAGACCGATTCTGGGAAAACTTAGCCAGCTTTCTCGCTCTCTGACCAGGCTGTCGCATCCACAGAGCCCGAGTGCACCCTTGTGATGGAAATCCAACCGGTGTGCGGAGTTGAAAATCAAAGAAAAAAGGGTTTTTACGTGCTGCCACTTCTTGCACGAACTGCTCAGAAGGCAGCCAGTGTCCCCGCAGAGCGCCCGAGATGACCATCATCATCATCATCAGCACAGCATCCCTCGCTGCGCGTCCTGGCACGCCGTGGCCACGGTCCCCAGCAAAACAAAGCCACGCGCGCTGTAACAAAGTGACAAGGACAGGCCGCAGCCACACCAGCCTGCGGGATGCAATTCTGGGCAGTCAGGTTCCAGGGCGAGCGGGGAGACGAATTAATGCAGAACACACCTGAAAGAACAGAACTGCGTCTCCAAGCTACACGAAAGCAATTTTTGGGGAAATGTATCTAAGGAAAACCAAGAATTGCTTGCCTAAAGCTGCCAGGGGTGCTCTGGGAGTGTGATTCATGAGGAACAGCCATCCCAGACAGATTTCCAGCATTCTGATAGCAGGCAGTAACGTGACACTAACGAACCGGCTAATTAGAATAGCGTGCAAATTGACATCTCGCTAGAACATTTCACACCACCGAAGGACCAGAAAGGCTCCTGCCTCAGCTGCTGCCTCGGAAATCAGACAAACACAAAGATGTCAGGAATACATTCGATGGCTTTTAACCACCAAAACATTACTACAGAGTTCTGCTGTTTAATAATGCAAGGGCAGAAGTTTTATGATAAACACGATAGAGGAAAATCCATAAACCAATAAAACAAAAAGCAGCTCGTGATTTGATGAAGGTGCGAGTACGTGAGTCAAGTGCAGACACTTTCCAGCACATTAGACTATTATCTACTTGCCCCACGGGTGAACAGCAGCAAAATGTTTGTAGACGTGAGAACAATTAGCATTAAAGAGCAGGGAAGGAGCAGCGAGAAGGCACCACGCTCCCCCTGCTCCCTGCGGCAGAGCTAACAGTCCCCAGAACACTATTTTTGTGCGCGCATCTGAATCATCAGTATCAATTCTCCTCATCTCTCTGGCAGCAGCCACCGAAATTTAAGACACATGGCAGCATAAAGGGAGCTGGAGAAGAGCTTGAAGGAAACTGTGAGCGGCACCAGTTTTGTTCTTGACAGAAATTCGCGTTTGGGAAGCCGGAGCAGGCATTTCTCCGCGGGAGAGGCCGGTGTGGAATGCGCGCCCAGCAGCAGCTGCGGGCACGTTCGCTCCTCCCGGCTCGCACCGGCGCATCCAGCCCTGTCCAGAAGCGCTTCCCGAGCGCCCCGGACCCAGGGTGGGGAATCGACACCACGGTAACCCCGCTCCAACCTCGCCTTCCCTCTGAGCGCAGGGGGCAGCACACGAGGGAAAAGCTAACCCCGCTCTAATAGCGCGACTGCACCGCGTGTTTTACACCCCGGGGGAGTTCCGCTTTACGCATTTCTCTGCCCTTTCTGATTCTCACTTTCTGAGAAAGCACACAGCCGGAAAACAATTCCTCCTTTCAGTACAGGCCTCTTGTGTGGTCAGAGCTGGAAGATCTGCCCACCGCAGCACACGGCCTCCTCTGCCACTCCAGCCACACACCCCAGCCCCGGGGGTAACCCCAGGGCTCTACCCCGCACCAGGGGAGCGGGAGATGAAATCCTAGGAGAGGTGGTGGAATTCCTCTCGTGGAATGACAGAGCAAACCCAGTCCCGGAGGATCCCCTTGGGGAGGCTCCCGTGACACAGAGGTTTGCCAGAACCTCACGCAGAAGGGACAGTGGAGCCCTGCCTGCCCAGGAGTGGTGTGATTTCCACAGCCCAGCAAGAGGTGTGCTAGATAACATCTGCTCTCTACAGTAATCTGCACAGGGATGGTGCTCTCTGCGTTTGCTAGAGCTTAACAAAAAACTCACCTCTGGGCACGGCAGGCATGAAAAATTCCAGCCCCGACCAAAAGTACAGTTTTTCAGGAGGTTAACAGCAGAGAGAAACAGAGCCCTAAAATCCCTGCAGGAACCTAAGAGCAGGTCCTCACCAGGATCTGCTCTCAGCACCTTTGTTCTCACCAAGTCAGTCGATTCCTCTCAGAGCTCACATCCCCATTGTGCCAGCCCAGCCTGAATGCATTATGTAAAGAGCTATCTACTTAAAAAAAGAATTCTAATCAGCGTGAGGCACTCGGTGCTTCTCCCTGGGCCTCAGCTCTTTCAAATAAAGTTCCCGAATCAATATTAAACATGCGTGCTTATGCGACAAGCAAATCCAGAGAGGTTCATGAATGCAGAGTAGGAAGAAACTCCTTGCAGTCACAGGGAAAGGCAAGGGCCAGGAGGACAAGCTGCCATTCCAGCAGCCCTGAGATGGGAAAGGAGTCCTGAGCTGGGACAGGAGCTCTGAGCTGAGACAGGAGCCCAGAGATGGGACAGGAGCTCTGAGATGGAACAGGAGCTCTGAGATTGGGACAGGAGCTCTGAGCTGAGACAGGAGCTCTGAGATGGAACAGGAGCTCTGAGATGGGACAGGAGCTCTGAGATGGAACAGGAGCTCTGAGCTGAGACAGGAGCCCAGAGATGGGACAGGAGCTCTGAGATGGAACAGGAGCTCTGAGATGGAACAGGAGCTCTGAGATGGGACAGGAGCTCTGAGATGGAACAGGAGCTCTGAGATGGAACAGGAGCTCTGAGATGGGACAGGAGCTCTGAGATGGAACAGGAGCTCTGAGATGGAACAGGAGCTCTGAGATGGGACAGGAGCCCTGAGCTGGGAAAGGAGCTCTGAGCTGGGACAGGAGCTCTGAGATGGGACAGGAGCTCTGAGCTGGGACAGGAGCTCTGAGATGGAACAGGAGCTCTGAGATGGGACAGGAGCTCTGAGCTGGGACAGGAGCTCTGAGCTGGGACAGGAGCTCTGAGCCGGGACAGGAGCTCTGAGATGGGACAGGAGCTCTGAGATGGGACTGGAGCTCTGAGATTGGGACAGGAGCTCTGAGCTGGGACAGGAGCTCTGAGCTGGGACAGGAGCTCTGAGATGGAACAGGAGCTCTGAGATGGAACAGGAGCTCTGAGATGGAACAGGAGCTCTGAGCTGGGACAGGAGCTCTGAGCCGGGACAGGAGCTCTGAGATGGAACAGGAGCTCTGAGATGGAACAGGAGCTCTGAGATGGGACAGGAGCCCTGAGCTGGGAAAGGAGCTCTGAGCTGGGACAGGAGCTCTGAGATGGGACAGGAGCTCTGAGCTGGGACAGGAGCTCTGAGATGGAACAGGAGCTCTGAGATGGAACAGGAGCTCTGAGATGGAACAGGAGCTCTGAGATGGAACAGGAGCTCTGAGCTGGGACAGGAGCTCTGAGCTGGGACAGGAGCTCTGAGCTGGGACAGGAGCTCTGAGATGGGACAGGAGCTCTGAGCTGGGACAGGAGCTCTGAGCTGGGACAGGAGCTCTGAGCCGGGACAGGAGCTCTGAGATGGGACAGGAGCTCTGAGATGGGACTGGAGCTCTGAGCTGGGACAGGAGCTCTGAGATTGGGACAGGAGCTCTGAGATGGAACAGGAGCTCTGAGATTGGGACAGGAGCTCTGGGCTGGGACAGGAGCTCTGAGATTGGGACAGGAGCTCTGAGATGGAACAGGAGCTCTGAGATGGAACAGGAGCTCTGAGATGGAACAGGAGCTCTGAGCTGGGACAGGAGCTCTGAGATGGAACAGGAGCTCTGAGATGGGACAGGAGCTCTGAGATTGGGACAGGAGCTCTGAGATGGAATAGGAGCTCTGAGATGGAACAGGAGCTCTGAGATTGGGACAGGAGCTCTGAGATGGGACAGGAGCTCTGAGATTGGGACAGGAGCTCTGGGCTGGGACAGGAGCTCTGAGATTGGGACAGGAGCTCTGAGATTGGGACAGGAGCTCTGAGATGGGACAGGAGCTCTGAGATGGGAAAGGAGCTCTGAGCTGGGACAGGAGCTCTGAGCTGGGACAGGAGCTCTGAGATGGGACAGGAGCTCTGAGCTGTCCCCCGCAGGAGCACGGCGCTCCGAGCCGGGACAGCTGGCAAGTGCCGGTGAGCGAGCACGGCGCTGCCGGGTGTCCGCGGCACTCGGTCTGGGCTCTAACAACGCCCCAGCCCGAGGCTGGGTCACCCCATCCGCCAGCACGGCCCGACCTCCGAGCCCCACGGGTCACCGAGCTGCCCCGGACCCACACCCCGGGCTCGGGCACGGGCACGGGCGGGAGCACGGCAGAGGGGCAGCGATCCTCATTAACACACCCTCGTTTAACACAGGCTCCGTGGGAGCACGGCAGAGGGGCAACCATCCCTCATCAACACCCTCTGTGCACCCCCGCCCCCGCAACCCGCGGTCAGCACCGCCCTCTGCATCCCGCAGGAGACGGCAGATGGATGCCAAGGGGCTGAGGAGCCCACACAAAACCTCCGCGGGGGCTTCTCCAGCCCGCGGGGCCGAGTGCGGACAGCGGGGCCATGTTCGGCCGGGGACAGGATGGCTGCCAGCGTTTAGAACGTAAGGCTAAAAAGTTTGGTAGCGGGGGGTGGGGTGGGGTGGGGTGGGGGGGGGGTTTCTTGTGTTCTTCTCGACGAGGAAAAGCGAGGAAGTGGGAAGGGGACAGGGAGGAGGTGATGAAGGGACGGGAGGGAGGTGGGGATGAGACCAAGGGCAGGGGGGGGCCACAAAGGAGGGGAGGTGGCGAGGGAGCCGGGGAAGGAGGGGAAGGGAGCGGGGGAGGAGCCCGGGAAGGGGCCGGGGAAGGAGCCCGGGAAGGTGGGGAAGTGACCGGGGAAGCGGCCGGGAAGGGGGCGGGGAAGGAGCCCGGGAGGGGATCCCGGCGCGGCGGGCGGGCGGGAGCCGGGAGCGGATGTTACCTGGGCCGCCGTCCGGGCGCGGCCCGAGGCCGCCGTGAGGGGCGGCGGCGGCGGCGGCGGGGGAAGGCCCGGGCCTCCGCCCCCTCCCCTCCGCGCGGCGGGGCGGGGCGGGGCGGCGCTGGCGGGCGCCGGGGGGCAGCGGCCGCCCGCTGCCGGCCGCCCCCGCCGCCTCCTGCCCGCGCTGGCCGCGGCCGCGCCGCTCGCGGTTTGTTTGCTGCCGCTGTCGCCGTCGCGGCCGCCGCCGCCGCCGACGCGCATGCGCCACATCCGGGTCCCGCGGCGCCTGCGCGGCGCCGGGGAGCGGCGCGGGCGGGCGCGTTTGTGTTTGTGGTTGGCGGGTGGCGCTCCAGCGGCGCGGCGAGCGGCCGGGCCCGGCGCGGGCGAGGAGCGCGGGGAGCTCGGGGTCCGTGAGGGGAGAGAGCCCCGCGGGACCGGGAACGCGGAGAGCTCGGGGTCCGTGAGGGGAGAGAGCCCCGCGGGACCGGGAACGCGGAGAGCTCGGGGTCCGTGAGGGGAGAGAGCCCCGCGGGACCGGGAACACGGAGAGCTCGGGGTCCGTGAGGGGAGAGAGCCCCGCGGGACCGGGAACACGGAGAGCTCGGGGTCCGTGAGGGGAGAGAGCCCCGCGGGACCGGGAACGCGGAGAGCTCGGGGTCCGTGAGGGGAGAGAGCCCCGCGGGACCGGGAACACGGAGAGCTCGGGGTCCGTTGAGGGGGAGAGCCCCGCGGGTCCGTGAGGGGAGAGAGCCCCGCGGGACCGGGAGCCGGGCTGTGCCTCTGCCCCGCCGGGCCAGCACCCCGGGGCGCTGCGTGCCACGTCCAGGCCCTCCTCGGGCTCCTCCAGGGATGGGCACTGCAAACCTCCCCGGGCAGTTCCAGTTCCTGACCCTTTCCATGAGGAAATTCCTGCTGGTGTCCCACCTGAGCCTGCCCTGGCCCAGCCTGAGGCCGTTCCCTCTCCTCCTGTCCCTGTTCCCTGGAGCAGAGCCCGACCCCCCCGGCTGTCCCCTCCTGTCAGGAGCTGTGCAGAGCCACAAGGTCCCCCCTGAGCCTCCTTTTCTCCAGGCTGAGCCCCTTCCCAGCTCCCTCAGCCTCTCCTGGGGCTCCAGCCCCTTCCCAGCTCCGTTCCCTGCCCTGGCCACGCTCCAGCCCCTCAGGGTCCGTTCCCGATGGTGGCTCCAGAGCAGGACAAGGCTGGCAGTGCCAGCACAGGGGGAACGCTCTGGGCCGCGAGGGCGACCCCGTAAATGTGGCCATGGGAACACAGCCCCAAAGGCATGCAGCCCCACAGGTACAAAATGTCTCAAATCAGAGGACACTGGGATGCTTTGGATTGAAAGGAACCTTAAAGCCCATCCCATCCCATCTCCTGCCATGGGCAGGGACAGCTCCCACTGTCCCAGGCTGCTCCAAGCCCTGTCCAGCCTGGCCTTGGGCACTTCCAGGGATGCAGGGGCAGGCACAGCTGCTCTGGGCACCCTGTGCCAGGGCCTGCCCACCCTCCCAGCCAGCAATTCCCAGTTCCCAATCTCCCACCTGTGCCTGCCCTCTGGCAGGGGAAGCCATTGCCTGTGTGCTGTCCCTGCAGGCCTTGTCCCCAGTCCCTGTGCAGCTCTCCTGGAGCCCCTTGAGGCCCTGGCAGGGGCTCTGAGCTCTCCCTGGAGCCTTCTCTTGTGCAGCTGAACAGCCCCAGCTGTGCCAGGCTGGCTCCAGAGCAGAGGGGCTCCAGCCCTGGCAGCAGCTCCGGGGCCTCCTCTGGGCTGGCTCCAGCAGCTCCACGTCCTTGTGCTGTTGGAGCCAGGGCTGGGGCAGCTCTGCAGGTGGGCTCTCAGCTGAGCACAGGGGCACAGGGGCAGAATCCCCCCTGCCCTGCTGCCCACGCTGGGGGCTCAGCCCCGGGCAGGGCTGCACAAGAGGAGTTGGGAGCCCGGCAATCCCAGCCCTGCACACAGCTCTGCTTCCCCCCTCCGCATCCCCTCACCCGGCACGAGGCAGCTCCCCACAGCAGCTCAGCTGAAAAGGAAAAGACGTTTTAGAACTGAAACGTTAGGCCTTGCTGCCCTCATGGTGTTGAGCCGCCCTCTGAATACGAAACAGAATGGGAAAAGGCGTGCGAAATACCTTGTCCCCTGAAAAATGCAACGTATTCTTTCTGAATGCAGGAGGATTTTGGCAAGGTGCTGGCTTGCTGTCACAGCCACTCTAATAGGAACCAAGAATAATGGGAATTTTTAAAAATCGTTGTGTCGCCCTATCAAAACTTGCCGCTGACACTACTCAGTCATTTACCGTCACTTCCGCATCCCGAAGGCCTCACGCTGAAAAGCAATACCTAACACTCCTGTACTTGTCATCTCTTCCTGGACAGACGTAATTGAGGCCTCTCCACGCCAGGATTTGCCGAGTGAGGTGCAAATTGCCTGTTTCTGGAGATCTGAAGGAATTCCGGGTGGGAGATGAGAGCTCCAGCCCACGGGGAGTGTCCCACACCAGACCCTCCGGCCACGGCCCTGCCACCTCCCGCTCCGAGGTAGGGGTTACAAAAGCCCTAATTAAGCAGTTAATGAGCACAGCCCCTTCCCTCCGGAGGGGATTTTTGTGGCCAAAACGTAGAACTCGGCACTTAGACTTGTTAAACTCGGCCCTTCAGACAAGGAGATCTCCTCAAATCCAGCGCCAGGAGCCGCACCAGGCGCTCCAGGAGGGAAATGTTCGGATTTCTCACGTGCGCAGAACGGGAGCGGTAAATCTGACGGTACCACGTTAAACTCAGCTTTTAGGAGGGGACGTGGGGGGTGTTATGAGCTTGGGGGCAACGTTTGGGTTGGTTTTTATTTCAGGAGCTTGGGGGCAACGTTTGGGTTGGTTTTTATTTCAGGAGCTTGGGGGCAACGTTAGGGTTGGTTTTTATTTCAGGAGCTTGGGGGCAACGTTAGGGTTGGTTTTTATTTCAGGAGCTTGGGGGCAACGTTTGGGTTGGTTTTTATTTCACGAGTTGGGGGGCAACGTTTGGGTTGGTTTTTATTTCACGAGTTGGGGGGCAATGCCTGGGTTGGTTTTTATTTCAGAGCTTGGGGGCAGTGCCTGGGTTGTTTTTTATTTCAGGAGTTGGGGGGCAGTGCCTGGGTTGTTTTTTATTTCAGGAGTTGGGGGGCAGTGCCTGGGTTGTTTTTTATTTCAGGAGTTGGGGGGCAGTGCCTGGGTTGTTTTTTATTTCAGAGCTTGGGGGCAGTGCCTGGGTTGTTTTTTATTTCAGGAGTTGGGGGCAATGCCTGGGTTGTTTTTTATTTCAGGAGTTGGGGGCAATGCCTGGGTTGTTTTTTATTTCAGAGCTTGGGGGCAGTGCCTGGGTTGTTTTTTATTTCAGAGCAGGGCGCAGGAGCTGCAGGGCCCGCAGGGGAGCGCGCAGGGCGGCTGCAGCGGGGCTGGGGGCAGCGGCAGAGCCACCCCTGCAGCACAAACGTCGCCTCGGATCCCAGGGTCTCGGGGGTCTGGCAGTCGAGGTGACCCCACGAGTGCAGCGGTCCCGGTTTCCAGCCCGCGCGGCCAGAGGAGGAGTCGGAATGCGCAGGGTCGGCTTCTCAAGGTTGTTTATTTTCTCTTATCTGTACCATGCTTTCCCGAGGAGCTGCGGTCTGTCCAGCAGGTCGGTCCGTGACAGACTCCTGTCCCCTGGGCTGCTGTTGCCATTTTTTACCCAAAACTGTGTGTGCTCTGTTTACAGTAACATGCCAATATCTATAATCTGTGTTGGACAGTGTGTCTCTGCCTTAAAACAATACAACAGTGTCACCATCACAGCAAGATGTGGAGGACAAGGAGAAGGAGAAGAAGGTCAGGACACACCAAAATCCATCCATCTTGTCCCCTTGAACCCCATTCTAAAAACCCCAAAATTCTACTTTTTCTACCCTGTGTTAATTCAGCTACCACACTGCTCAAACCCTTGTGGCTTGTAATTCCTCACACAGAGTTGGCAGTTTTTTCCACGGGCTAAAATCAAAGCCACAGGTGTTTTTGACTTGGTGCCAAGGTCTCCGAGCTCCCTGCCAGGGTCTCGAGACAGCCAGGGCAGCCAGAACCACAGAACCACAGAACCACAGAATCACAGAGTAAAGAGGTTGGAGGAGACCTCTAAGACCATCAAGTCCAACCTGTGCCTTAACACCTCAACTGGACTATAGCACCAAGTGCCATGTCCAGTCTTTTTTAAACACATCCAGAGATGGTGACTCCACCACCCCCCTGGGAAGACAATTCCAGTACTTTATTATTCTTTCGGTGAAAATTTTTTCCCAATACCCAACCTGTACCTCCCCTGACGTAGCTCGAGGCTGTGTCCCCTTGTTCTGTCAGTGCTGCCCGGTGGAAGAGACCGACCCCACCTGTCTGCAGCTCCCTTCAGGGAGCTGTGGAGAGCAATGAGGTCACCACTGAGCCTCCTCTTCTCCAGGCTGAGCACCCCCAGCTCCTTCAAACGTTCCTCACAGGAATTATGTTCCCAGCCCCTCTCCAGCCTCGTTGCCTCCTCTGGACGCGCTCCAGCATCTCAACGTCCTTCCCCAACTGAGGGGCCAGAGCTGGGCACAGCCCTCGAGTTGTGCCCTCAGCAGTGCTGAGCACAGGGGGATGAGCTCCCTGCTCCTGCTGGCCACACCATTCCTGATCCAGGCCGGGAGCCATTGCCCTGCCCCCAGAACAAATCCCTGCCTCCCGCTCGGCCGCGCGCCGCCAGTCCGCGTGCTCGTGTTAGCAATAACGACTGCGACAGCAGCAGTGAAGCTGTTGGTCAGTACAAACTAATAATAAGAAACGCACTGAGCTGTCCCAGCGGCTCTGTGCCAAACCAGGGACCTCAGGGAGACCTGGGCCAGTCCTGCCACCTCGCCAGAACACACGTTTCTGGAACCAAGCCCCCCCCCCCCCCAGGGTAAATAATCAATGCGCTGTTCCTTACAAACAAACATAACGCAGTAAGACACAGCTCTTTCAAAAGTCTGTTAAAAAAAAGAACACAAAAAACAAGCAAAACTGTAACAAAACTAACAAAGCAAAACAAACTCAAAACCCCCCCAAAAAACCCCAAAAAACCCAAAAATATTCCCACAACAACAACAAAAACAAAAAAAAACCCCAAAACCAACCAACCAAAAAAAAAACAAACACAACAACAAAAAACAACAACAACAACAACAACAACAAAAAACCAAACAAAAAAAAACCAACACAAAACAAACAAAACCCCCACCAAACAAACAAACAAAGGTCATGTTTATTTTTCTGCACTGGCAGCTGCAGAGCCCCGCCAGGGCCATGAGGAGCAGCCGATGCAGAGGCTGGGACATCTGCAGCTGGATTTCCCAGCTGGATTTAGCTCCCAGACTCGGGCTGGGGCTCTCACAGACCACACAGCACAGCCAGTATTTCTCTGCTGCAGGTGAAGCCATACACGGAATAATTAAATAGACTCCATAACCTGGGGTAGTTATGAGGTGGGTGTGTATGTCAGCACCCGGCACAAGTGAGATCGCTCTCCAAAACTTGTGCCCCGAGCCTCAGTCTGACCCACACTTTTATTCTTAAAGACGTTCCATATGCAATACACTGCACAACTTTCTCATGCATATTCAACCCCTGGCCCCGCCTGTCCTCGCCTCTCACGCTAAATGAGTCCCCGCCCTTCTGGGCACGCCTGGTTTGCTGTGGTGGTCGTACGGGGGTCTCTCGGTGGTGCTGAGGCTGAAGATTTTGGTCTTCCTCATGGCTGAACTTTTGAACTTTTCCTCTCTGCGCGTGCGCTTTTGGTCCTTTGGTGCTGATCTGAGTAGGTCTGTCAGTCTTGATGGGCTTGGAGACAGAGGAGCTTCTTTATCTGGGTTCTTTGCCTCTTCTGGTATTGTTCTTTATGCAAGAAGCTCCAGAAATTTGCATTTTCCTATGCCCTTTGTACCAGGCAGAGGTGTCTTAAGTAAAAGGTTAAAATTCAATACATAACTCTATGAGCTAAAATATAAATGCTTAGTTCATTTTGTTAACGTGAGTAAACTCCAAAAATGTCTATTTCACAGGGACACCCCCTCCCCAGTTCCTCAGGCTCCCGCCACCCTCGGCAAAGGGAAGTTCACCCTCCCTCCACCCTGGGCCACAAAACTCCTCACAGCTCGTTCCTTCCCCCTTCCTCCTTCCCACACCATGAAAAGCTGCTTCTGCAGTTTCAACAAGTCCTTCTGCTGGTAACAGCTAAAAAAAAAAAAAAAAAAGGAGCTAAACTTGGAGGAACTCTTCCAGGAAGGCAGAAGGATGTTTCAAATGAGTTGTTCGAAGCGTAAGAATGATTTTAAAAAGTCTTCCTTTACATACCCAGAACTTGTTGAAACTCCCTCATGGCCCAGAGCAGAGTGCTTCTCCTCTGTCAGGGGAAACTCTCAGGCACATCTATTTGAATGCCCAGGAATTCTGCTCTCTGGTAAGCAACAGAGGATTAATGGAAAGATAAACTCATCGAGAAAACTGGCAGTTTGTGGTCCAACCCTTTCCTGACTGGCACACACGTTCCCATTAATTTAATTCAGGTTTCATTAGCAGTCAGAATTGTGAGGTAATTTGGTATCCAGACTTTCAGGAGAGTGCAGCATGGTAAGCAAGGACACACGGGTCTGCTAGAAAAGAGGCACCTGTAACTCGTTTTCAAGTGCTAAAACACACGGAATGGCAAGTGCAGAAGTTTTACACAACCTGAGAGTGCTGAGGGTGCTCTGATTTTACATAACCCCAGCAATGAGTGCGCTCTGATTGCCCAAAAGCAATCACTGTTTAAACTGAGAGCAAATGGTTTGGCCTTGAGTGCAGACCAAGCAGCCTTCAGCTTTTCTTCGCAGGTCAGGGGAAAGGAACATTTCCTCCCTTGACCTTCCATATGGAATAAATGGCGTTAAAATTGCACTAATATTTCCGTTGTGCAGCCAAGTCCCCAGACCTATTATGTGAGAGGCCCTGACCTGTTGCTTCAGTGTGATACTCTCTTCCCTTGCTGCCCTTTACCCAAAATGACCCATTCTGAGCCAGGATTCAGCCCCTAAATCAAATCCAGGGGGTTGGGTTGTTCCTGCTCTGCCTGTGGCAGCTGTGGGTGGGTGTAAATCCAGGGGTTTGGGTTGTTCCTGCTCTGCCTGTGGCAGCTGTGGGTGGGTGTAAATCCAGGGGTTTGGGTTGTTCCTGCTCTGCCTCTCACAGCTGTGGGTGGGTGTAAATCCAGGGGTTTGGGTTGTTCCTGCAGTGCCTCTCACAGCTGTGGATGGGTGTAAATCCAGGGGTTTGGGTTGTTCCTGCACTGCCTGTGGCAGCTGTGTGTGGGTGTAAATCCAGGGGTTTTGGGTTGTTCCAGTGACAAGCAGACGCCTCACAGTGTGTCAGGACAACCGTGCCGTGCTGTCCCTGTGTGAAACCCGGCACAGCCGGAGTCTGCCCAGCCCCTGCCCTCCCAGAACTGAGTGTGGTACCACGGTCCCTGCTCGGGCCGTCGGTTTTTGCCAAAGAAAAGGAGGTGCGACGTGTGGGGAGACCGAACATGTCTGCGTGACCCGCAGACTCTTCCCGTTTCACACGGCACTTCTGAGAGAAAAACGGAGGGATCAGTGAGTTTCAGCCTCTTCGAGTCTGCGACTCTCCCCAGCTTTATTGTCTCAAGAAATCAAAGAATCCCTCCAACATCTGAGGCACGTTTGAAGGGAAAACACGGATGTTGGTGTGATTCAGCTCTGACTTACCGAAAGCACGGGCAAGACGGAGTCTGCGTGAAGGACGGGGATAGCCCTGGAATTCATCTTGCTCCAGACACGCAGCCGGACTCCAGGGAACCTCACCCCTTCTCCTTCTCCCTGAGGCTTGGCTGCATTTCAGCCGCAGGAGTACCAGCACGGGTGCTGCACTCACGCCTGGCTTTGAGCGTTTCCAGCTCTGCAGCTCCCAGGGGAAACTCAGGGAAGGCTTTTCAAGAGTGCTGGTGTTGCTTCGTGTTGGAATTCGAAATGTAAGAAAACTTTAAGGATTTCGGGTTTGTAAGTTAAAAGTTTAGAATTAAACACAGGATTTGATTTGAGATTTTGGAAAAGATTTCTAAACTTAAGTGTTAGAATGTGGATTTATAGTTTAAAGTAGAGCCACATTAAGTAAAGTAAAGATTAGGGTTTTAAAACTTAAGATATAGAAAAAATAAAAGTAGTTATAAAAGCAATCAAGAAATTTAAAATACAGTACTGTAAGTTTGTGTGTTATAATTAACTAATAAAACTTACACTGTAGCGTAAATCTACAAGATAAAATATTCAAAGGTTAAGTTCTTGTTGATGGTGTTTTATTAGTTAATAAATATTTAAAAGGTTTGTAACTAGAAGTCTGGTGACCTTCTGAGCTACACTATGAAGATGTGAGCTGAACTCACCTTTCTTACTTATGTAAAAGATAAAAACATTAAACCGCACCATCAAAAATGATTCAAAAGTGTCGTCTCAATTCAAAATTCCTCACACCTTCAGATCTGCAAATTCAGCTAAAATCTGGGAGACCCCAGCTTCTAGTTTGAGGTGGGGAGGACAGGAGATAAAAGCAGGGTCTGCGTGTCCCTTAACGGACGGAATAAAGTCACTGCAGAAACAGACTGAGCGTGTGCAGGTGAAATTCCCCCACAGGGGCATTTCTGCAGACACAAACATGCCTCCGTCAGGGTAATTTATCCTTTAAAATGCATTTGGAGGGACAGTTCAATGAAGAGTACTTGCCACCTGCCTAGAGGCTTCCAGGGCGAAGCTGGAAGTTCGCTGGGGGTGAAAATGCAGTGCTGGTGCTCCAGAGCTTCGAATGGACCGAATTGTCAGGAGTAATCAACTTCTGACAGGAAGCCTAAACTCTACTTATTTCTGAGAAAACCTCAAATGCAGGTGGGGAACGAGACGAGCTCCTGCACTTGAGCACAGCAACTCGGCAGAGCTCTCAGGAGCTTTGCTCATGTCAGTGTCCCCCTGTGCAGAAATCGGGCCTCAAAACGCTGTGCGTGGGGCTGGCAGGGACGTTGTCCCGAGGATTCTCGGGGGCAGCGCACCCGAAATGCCGTGCACAGAGCCCTCAGAGGGGCGCACGGAGGCTGATGGGGCAGCGCTGCGCCCAGGAATCCTCCGTGCCCCAGGGGAAGCCCCCCGAGGCTGGAGCTGCCCGTGCTCTGGGGAGGCTCAGCGCCCACCTGTGGGAACACAGGGCACCGGGAATATTCCTCTGTCTGCCCTGGGGTGTCCTGACTCCTCAGGGGAATGCTGACCCTGACCCTCGTCCATGGAGAAAACTTCCAAAGCCTCAAGGTAAACCAGAAACCACACAAGTGTGAAATGGATTGTGGAGAGCAGTGTAGTGTGTCACATGGGTGAGGAATTTAGGTTTTGGGATTTTTAGGATGTTCTAGATGGGTTCAAGGTGGAGGGTACAGGGTGTTGTCTCAAGTTCCTTTCTTCTTCCTTCTTCTTGGGTTTGGGTGGTATCTTGTAACTGGGTGGGAAAATCCGCACTACGGGTCTTTGGGGGTCAGTCATTGGGTTAGAAAGGAAAATAATTTAGGTGTCACTTCTTAATTGTGTGGCTTAGGTTTTGATTACACTTAAAAGGCCTTGCAACAAGAGATTGTTGGCCATTTTTGTGCTGTTTTTCCTGCACGCAGAGTCTGGTGCAGACAGCGTGCTGCGGTTTTGATAAGATAACAATAAACAGAAGCTCAAGACCGAAAAAGCCCAATGTGTCTCTGGGTTCCTGACACAGAGCTGCTCCAGGAGGGTCTCCCCTGCCAGGGAAGCCCCCAGGGAGTTTCCCAACCTGGGGCCCGCAAACTCACATCCATCCCTTGTGGATTCCTCTGGCTTGACAGAGGCAGCACAGCTCCGTCCCTCCCGTCTGCAGTTCCACAGAGCTGACCGGGGCACGAAGGCGCTGCTGTTAACCTCAGTGGGCACCACCCCACCTGCCCCCTGCGCCCCCGCACAGCTCAGCCTGCCGGCACCGCCGTCCCCACCGCTCCACTGCCAGCCCTGAGCAATACTGAGTAAACCTTCCGTAGGAGCCTTCAGTGGGGAAAAAAATTACTATTTTTATTGTTATTATTGTTATTATTATTGTTGTTGTTATTGTTATTGTTATTTCACTTTCAAATATAGGACAAAAATCGGGATCTTGTTTATGAAGTCCTTGTTTTTCACTGTTTCATTGGGATCTCTGCGGTCACAAAATCCTCGTTTTTCACTTTTTCACTGGAATCTCATTAGGAAGTCCTTGTTTTTCACTGCTTCATTGCGATGTCCTTATGAAGTCCTCTTCTTTCACTGCTTCAGTGGGATCTCATTAGGAAGTCCTCGTTTTTCGCTGTTTCATTGAGATGTCCTTATGAAGTGCTCGTCTTTCACTGTTTCATTGGGATCTCTGTGGTCTCAAAGTCCTCGTTTTTCACTGTTTCATTGGGATCTCTGTGGTCTCAAAGTCCTTCTTTTTCACTGTTTCATTGGGATGTCCTTATGAAGTCCTCGTCTTTCACTGTTTCATTGGGATCTCATTAGGAAGTCCTTGTTTTTCACTGTTTCAGTGGGATCCCTGTGGTCACAAAGTCCTCATTTTTCACTGTTTCAGTGGGATCTCTGTGGTCTCAAAGTCCTCATTTTTCACTGTTTCATTGGGATGTCCTTATGAAGTGCTTGTTTTTCACTGTTTCATTGGGATCTCTGTGGTCACAAAGTCCTTGTCTTTCACTGTTTCATTGGGATCTCTGTGGTCACAAAGTCCTCGTCTTTCACTGTTTCACTGGGATGTCCTTATGAAGTCCTCGTTTTTCACTGTTTCATTGGGATGTCCTTATGAAGTCCTCGTTTTTCACTGTTTCAGTGGGATCTCATTATGAAGTCCTCGTCTTTCACTGTTTCAGTGGGACCTCGATGGTCATGAAGTCCTCGGCCAGCGTCACCTCCTGGCCAGCCAGCAGGGCCTCGGCCTGCCTCTGGAGCTCTCCGAGGTGTCCGCGGCCGTGCTCGGCGGGCCGGTACCGCTGGCTGAAGTGGGTCAGCACCAGCCTCTTGGCGCCGCAGCCCCGGGCGAACGCGCGCGGCCGCGGCGGGGGTGCTGTGCCCGCGCTCCCGCGCCGCGTCCCGCAGCTCGTCCCCCAGCGTGGCCTCGTGCACCAGCACGTCTGCCCCCCGGCACAGCCGCTCGGCCCCCGGCCCCACGGGCCCCGAGCAGTCGCCCAGGACGCAGACCTTCCTGCCGGGAACGGGCGCTCCCAGCACGTCCCCGGGACGCAGCGTCGCTCCGCTCTCCAGGACGACGGCGGCGCCGCTCTTCAGCTTCCCGTACAAGGGGCCTGGCTGGACTCCTGGCAGGTAAAGGTAAACAGCCCCTAAGTGCTGCACGAATCACCTCATTATAGCAGCGTCCGCTCTAAGGAGCACTGCTCGAGGTGTGCTGGACAGAAAGCTGACTCGCTGGAAAAAAAGCACAGCCTCAGTACGAAAATCGATTCGTATTTCAGATTTTTTTTTTTTTTTTTTTTTGGTACGAATTAAGAGCTTGTAACATTAGCAGGAAGCGGGTTTGAAGGATCAAAGTTCATCCTGCCGTGGGCAGGGACGCCTTCCACTGTCCCAGGGTGCTCCAGCCTGGGCTTGGGCACTTCCAGGGATGGGGCAGCCACAGGGAAACTGCTCAGGGAAACTATAGAGAAAAACCCCAGTTGTATTGCTCCTATTAAAGTAAAGAAAATCACGCAGGTACGCTGGCCGTGCGTTTTCCTGAAAGCCGCACTGAGCTGTTCAAACTCTGGCAGCTGAAGCTGTCAGCTGTCCCCAGCATGAAAATGGTCTGTGATATTCCCTGGCACCCGTGTTACACACCGGTCCAGGGTGCTGCCTGGGGGCCAGGTGCCAGGCAATTTCTGTCAGATGTCTTTGACAGAAAACGGAAAATTGAGTTAAAACTGGCTACAGAGAGAGACAGCAGCTCTGACTTGCTAGAACACGTAGGAAGGTGGTCGTAAAAGAGGTAAAAAGAGGAAAAATAAGTCAAAGTAGCTACCAAGGTCTTTCAGCTTCTGCACATTGAGCTTCCCAGGCCGGGGCTTCTCTTCCAGCACGAAGCCGAAGGAGGGCACGCGGTGGAAGAGGCGGAACGCTCTCACAACCAGCTGCTCATCCTCCAGCAGCAAGTAGGAGTCTTCTCCTGGATCCAGGTGCAGAACTCTCCCTGGAGGCGCCTGGGGAAGCGCCTCGCCTCGGTCCAAGCCAGAGAAGTCCCTAAATTCTTCTGGGGGGCACTGGTCCCGCGTGGGGACCAGCTCGTGGACGGCGTAGGGGAAGAGGAGCTGGGAGTGGGACAGCTCCAGGCTCCTCCAGAGGAAGCTCCGCAGCCCCAGGGGCCCGTAAATATCGATGGGCGCTTTGCTGGCCTCGGGGCTGCTCTGGAGGCTGAGCGTGCACAGCAGCCCAGGAAGTCCAAAAATGTGGTCGCCGTGAAGGTGAGTGATGAAAATCTTGGTAATTCTGGCTGTTGAATAGAACAGGAAAAGGCAAAGCCAGGAAAATAAACAATGCAACAACTCAGGAATGATCCGCTGTTCGGCAAGATGTTTGAAATAAGCGAGGAGGGAAATTAAAACCAGTGCTTAACAAACAAATCCCAAACCGAAAGGTATTTCTTCCCCCATCCCTGCAACACCAGGAAGGTTTTGGCCTGAGACGCCAAGAAAAGGCTGCAGAGATTCAAGGTTTAGCTCCTTCTAAGCCAAGCATTCTACAAGCAGGGAACGGGCCTGGCTGGTGACATCTGCCATGTGAAACGCAAAGAAGTGCTGGGAAGCATTTGAGCTTAAATCTTACAGGAAAACTAACGAGGAACGCAATGAGGAATTTGCATTGCTCCTCCTTTTGACTAGAGCCCATGAAATTAACAAAAATCAAAAATAAACCAAAACCAAACCAGCATGCAGTTTTGATTTCAGAGTTTTTTAAGAGGCAAGAACCCCACCACTGCTGACTGGTTTGTTTAAAACAAGAGGAAAAAAAAATCGCTCTGTAAATGTCTGGGCTTTCTTTCGTGCCTGGGCTGTCTCGCCCCAGCTGGGTCCTGCCCTTGCTGGGCCAGAAGAGCCCAGAACGCTCCCTCGGTGCAGACACACGTCCTTCAACCAGGCTGCCTCTGTCTCCTCTGCTGAGCTCCCACTTCCACACAGCCAGGCATTTCCTCCAGCACCTGCTGGGACCGAGCCACGGGAACGACAGAAACCCCTCCTTTTGTTTTAAGATGAACTCGGTAAACGATTTCATAGAAATTGCTCCATCTAACTGTCATTAAATTCCCTGATAGGTTTTGGAGGAGCAGGAGCTTGTCTTTCAGTTTGTAACTGACAGCTCATCTTCATTCCTTGGGAGACAGAAGTCAGCTCCTGCCACTGAGGACTGCGGAAGCACGGTGACAGTGAGGTGAGCTTTATTTCTGATTTATTTGGCAAAAGTTAAAAGTTACCCCCCATACACACAGCCTGGCTTGAAAAGAGACATTTACCCACAGGGAGGCTCACCGCAGGTCTGTCTAGAGCTGCCTCCAGACAAACAACAAACAAACCGTTCCTGTTCCAAGCTGCTCCGCGGGCCGCGTTTGACGTTGCCAAGCCCGACGACGAACTCGGCTTGCCCGTGGGAGGCAGCTCTCCGCCGAGGGGCGGTCAGAGATGGATGAATGCCGGGCAGGTTGGGCAGCTTCGCCCCCGGCAGCCCCGCGGGCGGGGACAGCGCCCCTCGCTCGGCCCTCCCCGAACCTCTCGCCGCCCCACGCGAAGGGCACGCACCTGCTCGGAGGCGGCTCCTCATGAGCTGCGTCTGCGTCCCCTCGCCGCAGTCGAAGAGCCAGCACTGCCCCTCCCGGCGCAGCAGCAGCGCCGCGGCCCCGCGGCCCGGGCTCGGGAAGGCGGAGCCCGTGCCCAGGAAGGTGAGCTCCAGAGACATCCCGGCGACACGGACCTGCCACACGGACCCTGTTACAGGGACTTGTGACACGGACCCTGTGACACGGACCTGTGACACGGACCTGCCACAGGGACCTGCCACACGGACCATGTTACAGGGACTTGTGACACGGACCCTGTGACACGGACCTGCCACACGGACCTGCCACACGGACCCTGTTACAGGGAACCTGTGACACGGACCCTGTCACACGGACCCTGTCACACGGACCTGTGACACGGACCTGCCACACGGACCCTGTGACACAGATCCTGTCACACAGACCCTGTCACACAGACCCTGTCACACGGACCCTGTCACACAGATCTGTCACACAGACCCTGTCACACACACCCTGTCACACGGACCTGTCACACAGATCTGTCACACAGACCCTGTCACACACACCCTGTCACACGGACCTGCCACACGGACCCTGTGACACAGACCTATCACACAGACCCTGTCACACAGACCCTGTCACACAGACCCTGTCACACACACCCTGTCACACGGACCTGCCACACAGACCCTGTCACACAGACCCTGTCACACAGACCTGTCACACAGACCCTGTCACACAAACCTGTCACACAGACCTGTCACACGGAACTGTCACACAGACCTGTCACACAGACCCTGTCACACAGACCCTGTCACACAGACCTGTCACACAGACCCTGTCACACGGAACTGTCACACAGACCCTGTCACACAGACCCTGTCACACAGACCTGTCACACAGACCCTGTCACACAGACCCTGTCACACGGACCTGTCACACAGACCCTGTCACACGGAACTGTCACACAGACCCTGTCACACAGACCCTGTCACACAGACCTGTCACACAGACCTGTCACACACACCCTGTCACACAGACCCTGTCACACAGACCCTGTCACACAGACCTGTCACACGGAACTGTCACACAGACCTGTCACACAGACCTGTCACACAGACCCTGTCACACGGACCTGTCACACAGACCCTGTCACACACACCCTGTCACACAGACCCTGTGACACAGACCCTGTGACTCCGACCTGTCACACGGACCTGTCACACAGACCATGTGACACAGACCTGTGACACGGACCTGTCACACAGACCTGTCACACAGACCTGTCACACAGACCCTGTCACACAGACCCTGTCACACAGACCTGTCACACAAACCTGTCACACAGACCTGTCACACACACCCTGTCACACAGACCTGTCACACGGAACTGTCACACAGACCTGTCACACAGACCCTGTCACACAGACCTGTCACACGGACCCTGTCACACAGACCTGTCACACAGACCTGTCACACGGAACTGTCACACAGACCTGTCACACAGACCCTGTCACACAGACCCTGTCACACAGACCTGTCACACGGAACTGTCACACAGACCCTGTCACACAGACCCTGTCACACAGACCTGTCACACGGAACTGTCACACAGACCTGTCACACAGACCTGTCACACAGACCCTGTCACACAGACCTGTCACACGGAACTGTCACACAGACCCTGTCACACAGACCTGTCACACGGAACTGTCACACAGACCTGTCACACAGACCCTGTCACACAGACCTGTCACACGGAACTGTCACACAGACCCTGTCACACAGACCCTGTCACACAGACCTGTCACACAGACCTGTCACACAGATCTGTCACACAGACCCTGTCACACAGACCCTGTGACACAGACCTGTCACACAGACCTGTCACACGGACCTGTCACACAGACCCTGTCACACAGACCTGTCACACAAACCTGTCACACAGACCTGTCACACGGACCTGTCACACAGACCTGTCACACAGACCCTGTCACACAGACCTGTCACACGGACCTGTCACACAAACCTGTCACACACACCCTGTCACACAGACCTGTCACACAGACCCTGTGACACAGACCTGTCACACAGACCCTGTCACACAGACCCTGTCAGACAGACCCTGTCACACAGACCTGTCACACAGACCTGTCACACGGACCTGTCACACAGACCTGTCACACGGACCTGTCACACAGACCTGTCACACAGACCTGTCACACAGACCTGTCACACAGACCTGTCACACACACCCTGTCACACGGACCTGTCACACAGACCCTGTCACACAGATCTGTCACACAGACCTGTCACACAAACCTGTCACACAGACCTGTCACACAGACCTGTCACACAGACCCTGTCACACACACCCTGTCACACAAACCTGTCACACACACCCTGTCACACAGACCCTGTCACACAGACCTGTCACACAGACCCTGTCACACAGACCCTGTCACACAGACCTGTCACACAGACCCTGTCACACAGACCCTGTCACACAGACCTGTCACACAGACCCTGTCACACAGACCTGTCACACAGACCTGTCACACAGACCTGTCCACGGACCTGTCACACAGACCTGTCACACACACCCTGTCACACAGACCTGTCACACAGACCCTGTCACACAGACCCTGTGACTCAGACCTGTCCCACAGACCCTGTCACACAGACCCTGTCACACAGACCTGTCACACACACCCTGTCACACAGACCTGTCACACAGACCTGTCACACAGACCCTGTCACACAGATCTGTCACACACACCCTGTCACACAGACCCTGTCACACAGACCTGTCACACAGACCCTGTGACACAGACCTGTCACACGGACCTGTCACACAGACCCTGTCACACAGACCTGTCACACAGACCTGTCACACGGACCTGTCACACAGACCCTGTCACACAGACCTGTCACACAGACCTGTCACACGGAACTGTCACACAGACCCTGTCACACAGACCTGTCACACACACCCTGTCACACAGACCTGTCACACAGACCTGTCACACAGACCCTGTCACACAGACCTGTCACACAGACCTGTCACACAGACCCTGTCACACAGACCTGTCACACAGACCTGTCACACAGACCCTGTCACACAGACCTGTCACACACAACCCTGTCACACAGACCCTGTCACACAGACCTGTCACACAGATCTGTCACACAGACCCTGTGACACAGACCTGTCACACAGACCTGTCACACGGACCTGTCACACAGACCCTGTCACACAGACCTGTCACACAGACCTGTCACACAGATCTGTCACACAGACCCTGTGACACAGACCTGTCACACAGACCTGTCACACGGACCCTGTCACACAGACCCTGTCACACAGACCTGTCACACACACCCTGTCACACAGACCTGTCACACACACCCTGTGACACAGACCCTGTGACACAGACCCTGTCACACAGACCTGTCACACACACCCTGTGACACAGACCCTGTGACACAGACCTGTCACACAGACCCTGTCACACAGACCCTGTGACTCAGACCTGTCACACAGACCTGTCACACAGACCCTGTCACACAGACCTGTCACACAGACCCTGTCACACAGACCTGTCACACGGACCTGTCACACAGACCCTGTCACACAGACCTGTCACACAGACCTGTCACACGGACCTGTCACACAGACCCTGTCACACAGACCCTGTGACTCAGACCTGTCACACAGACCTGTCACACGGACCTGTCACACAGACCCTGTCACACAGACCCTGTGACACAGACCCTGTGACACAGACCTGTCACACAGACCCTGTCACACAGACCCTGTGACACAGACCTGTCACACAGACCCTGTCACACAGACCTGTCACACACACCCTGTCACACAGACCCTGTCACACAGACCTGTCACACAGACCTGTCACACAGATCTGTCACACAGACCCTGTGACACAGACCTGTCACACAGACCTGTCACACGGACCCTGTCACACAGACCCTGTCACACACACCCTGTCACACACACCCTGTTACACAGACCCTGTCACACAGATCTGTCACACACACCCTGTCACACACACCCTGTCACACACACCCTGTCACACAGACCTGTCACACAGATCTGTCACACGGACCCTGTCACACAGATCTGTTACACAGACCTGTCACACGGACCCTGTCACACAGATCTGTCACACAGACCCTGTCACACAAACCTGTCACACAGATCTGTCACACAGACCGCAGCTGCGGGGGACACTTGCTGTGACAGGGACACACCCGGGCACGGCTGGAGCTGGGCCAGGGAAGGTCAGGCTGGATTTTGGGAAAGGCTCTTCCCCAGAGGGTGCTGGCACTGCCCAGGCTCCCCAGGGAATGGGCAGGGCCCCGAGGCTGCCAGAGCTCCAGGAGCCTTTGGACAGCGCTGCCAGGGATGCACAGGGTGGGATTGTTGGGGGTCTGTGTGGGGCAGGAGCTGGGCTGGGTGATCCGTGGGGGTCCCTTCCAGCTCAGGGTGTTCTGTGATTCGATGTATTTATGCAGGGAAACCAACAAACATTTTTGTTTGTAGTGAAGGCATCCTCCACAGTTCAGTGTGAGGATAAAACTCCCTTTCCCTTAAAACATCAAAGTAAAACCTGCCTAGGGCAGGATATGACTTTCAGACAACACGTTATTCACAAGCAGAGATTTCCTTCTTATGTCGCTGGCAGATTGCAAACGCACAGCCCGAGCACAAGGCCTGTGTGGATTGCCAGAGAAAACAGCCCTATCCAGTTGGAACAGCCCTAAGCCCTAACCCCACCATTATTTGTTTCCTCTGATCTCTGTTTAAATGTTGAGCTTTCCTGCGTGAGCCTTCCCTCTAGGAGCTCTTCAGGATGAGTTTCAGCGAACAGTCTCTGCTGACATTTAAACGCCATTCCCGGAGTTCAGGAGCTGGCAGCCTGGAGATGGGAGCCTGGGAACTCCCCCCAGAGCAACTCCAGAGCCCACGAGAGGCAGGGGTGACCCGAGAGCACAGGCCAGGGACACCTGTTTCACCCCAAATACCTGCGATAGTGCCTGGATGAGGAGCCTGGCCGCTCTGCAGGGCCGGACAGCCTTTGGACAGCAGTGCCCACATGGACAACCCACTGCCCTCTCACCTCATGGAGTGGGCTTCCTCCAGCCCTAGCCTTCCCAGAATTTGCCCCTGCCTTCTTTTCAGAAGAATTTAAAACTCCAGCTGCGTTAACATTTTCAGCTATCTTTCAAAGTAATTCCTCGAGTTCAGTAGTTTTTAGAGGCGCTCCCACAACATTCCAGTTTTTCTCCCCTGGGAGGGCGGGCAGGCCCTGGCCCAGGGTGCCCAGAGCAGCTGTGGCTGCCCCTGCATCCCTGGAAGTGTCCCAGGCCAGGCTGGACAGAGCTTGGAGCAGCCTGGGACAGTGGGAGGTGTCCCTGCCCGTGGCAGGGGTGGCACTGGATGGGCTTTGAGGTCCCTCCAACCCAAACCATTCCAGGATTCTGGAATCCCAAAAGAAAGCACTCTCTTGCCAGGAGGGCTAGCAGGGTCCTCCCAAGCACGCCACGGTGCAGCCTGACCTTGGGGGCTCGGGGGGAGCCACCATTCATGTCCACCTCAAACCAAAATGTGGAAACAAACGCTTTGCAAATGCGAGTGTTTGCAATTTCCTTTTCCTCTGTGTAAAATCATGGAATCATACAATAATTGAATGCTTTGGGTTGGAAGGAACCTTGAAAATACTTGCATTCCAACCTCCCTGCCACGGCAGGGACACCTTTCCTGGGCCGGGGCCTGCCCGCAATTCCCAGTTCCCAATCTCCCACCTGTCCCTGCCCTCTGGCAGTGGAAGCCATTGCCTGTGTGCTGTCCCTGCAGGCCTTGTCCCCAGTCCCTGTGCAGCTCTCCCGGAGCCCCTTGAGGCCCTGGCAGGGGCTCTGAGCTCTCCCGGAGCCTCTCCAGGCACCGCCGGACCGAGCTCCCCTCAGCCGCCCCCGGCTCCGCCCGCGCTTCCCGGCCCGGGCTCGGGGCGTGCGGGGCACTCTGTGGGGTCAGGCGGGGACACGGGGACACGAGGATGGGCTATCGGGGCCTGGCCGCGCTCCCGACCCGCCCCAGCCCCCCGGCCCGCTCCCGGTTGCGGCCAGGGCCCGGTGCCCGCCCGCTCCGGCCTTACCTCCCCGGGCGGCGTCAGCGGGGCCGGCGGCGGCGGGGGCGGGGCCGGCAGGGACGGGCCGCGCTGCGGGAGCGGAGGGAGCGGAGGGAGCGGGGAATCGCTCCTTGGAACTGGCCCCGTCGGGAAAGGCCGGGGCTGGAGCTGCGCCCGGGCCAGGGCAGCCCCCGGGATCCACCCAGGCTGGGGATGAGCAGAGGGAGCAGCCCCGGGAGAAGGAGCTGGGGGTGCTGTGGGTGAGAGCTGGACCTGCCCCAGCCTGAACCCCCCTGCCCGGGGCTGATCCCCCAGCGTGGGCAGCAGGGCAGGGGGGATTCTGCCCCTGTGCCCCTGTGCTCAGCTGAGAGCCCACCTGCAGAGCTGCCCCAGCCCTGGCTCCAACAGCACAAGGACGTGGAGCTGCTGGAGCCAGCCCAGAGGAGGCCCCGGAGCTGCTGCCAGGGCTGGAGCCCCTCTGCTCTGGAGCCAGCCTGGCACAGCTGGGGCTGTTCAGCTGCACAAGAGAAGGCTCCAGGGAGAGCTCAGAGCCCCTGCCAGGGCCTCAAGGGGCTCCAGGAGAGCTGCACAGGGGCTGGGGACAAGGCATGCAGGGACAGCACACAGGCAATGGCTTCCCCTGCCAGAGGGCAGGCACAGGTGGGAGATTGGGAACTGGGAATTGCTGGCTGGGAGGGTGGGCAGGCCCTGGCACAGGGTGCCCAGAGCAGCTGTGGCTGCCCCTGGATCCCTGGCAGTGCCCAAGGCCAGGCTGGATGGGGCTTGGATTAGCCTGGGACAGTGGGAGGTGTCCCTGCCCATGGCAGGAGATGGGATGGGATGGGCTTTAAGGTTCCTTTCAATCCAAAGCATCCCAGTGTCCTCTGATTTGAGACATTTTGCACCTGTGGGGCTGCACGCCTTTGGGGCTGTGTTCCCATGGCCACATTTACGGGGTCGCCCTCGCGGCCCAGAGCGTTCCCCCTGTGCTGGCACTGCCAGCCTTGTCCTGCTCTGGAGCCACCATCGGGAACGGACCCTGAGGGGCTGGAACGGAGCTGGGAAGGGACTGGAGCCCCAGGAGAGGCTGAGGGAGCTGGGAAAGGGCTCAGCCTGGAGAAAAGGAGGCTCAGGGGGGACCTTGTGGCTCTGCACAGCTCCTGACAGGAGGGGACAGCCGGGGGGGTCGGGCTCTGCTCCAGGGAACAGGGACAGGAGGAGAGGGAACGGCCTCAGGCTGGGCCAGGGCAGGCTCAGGGTGGCCACCAGCAGGAATTTCCCCATGGAAAGGGTCAGGAACTGGAACTGCCTGGGGAGGTTTGGAGTGGCCATCCCTGGAGGAGTCCGAGGCCAGGCTGGACAGGGCTTGGAGCCACCTGGGACAGTGGAAGGTGTCCCTGCCCATGGCAGGGGGTGAGACTGGATGGTCGTTTAGGTTCCCTTCCAACTCAAACCATCCTCTGAATCCATGATTCTAGGAAAAGACTTTAAAGATCATCACATTCAACCATTTACAAAGCCCCTTGGCAAAAGGACTTTTCCCAGTCTTAGACAGATCAAACATTTTTGGTTTTGTTTGGGTTTTTTTTCAGAATAAAAAGCATCAGGTACGACTTAGGCAAAGGGAATGCATTTTACTAAGAAAATAGAAGACTAAAACACACATTTCAATAGAGTTACAACGTTATAAAGTAGGAAGAAACCCCAACCACTTCACATTTTACATACAGTTTTAGTTTCAGCTGAGCAATGACCCTCCCAGGCACAGCCAGCCCCGCACGGATCAGGCCGGAACTGTTCTCACAAGCGCCCCAGCAGGCTCACATTGATTTGCATAAGGTAGATATGTTTAAGATAGGAAATAAATGCAGATTGTTTTGCTGTTTTGTTGACAAAGCAGCCATCTTTAGTGCTGAGAGCAGTTTCATTCCCGTGAGGAAGGGTCTGGCTGAAGAACGGATGAGCCGAAGCCGAGGGAAGGCGGAGAGCCGCGCCCGGGCTGGCGCCAGCCCCGCGCGTTTCGGGGAGCACGAGCAGGCGGCTCGGGGCTGCAGCAGCAGCAGCAGCAGCAGCAGGGTGCGCTGACAGAACCTCCTCCTGGCCCCGCTGCAGCCGCGGCTGAGCCCTGCCATCCCCACGGAGAACGGGAGGCACAGGGGGGAAGCGCTCGGAGCCCTGCTGGATCGCGCTGTCCCGGCGGGAGCACACGGGGCAGGGCAGGCGCACACGGAGTTAGGTGCGCCTTCAGCAGCCGCTGAACGGCTTCGCTCGGATTTTCAGCTGCCAGAGCTTTGCTCTGCACCTCCTGCCGCCGTGTAGCGCCCGCGGCTGCCAGGGAGCGGGGCGTCGTCCGCAGCGCAGAAACGCCAGCGGTTTCCCCAGCAGGAAGCGCTCGCAGCGGGGCAGCCCCGGCTGGTTCTCACGCCGCTCTGAGCCGCAGGGCAGCAGCTCGGCTCTGCCCCTCCGCAGCCAGCCCCAGCGAACAAAAGCAGCCGGGACGGCGGGGCCGGAGTCAGCTGAACCGAAAACCTGGGTGGGAGCTGTGCAACAGTGATCCCCGCTCTCCCACAGGAACAGTCTCCGCGGAGGGCTGCTAAGGAGAAACTAAAAATTGTATCGTTCATCTTCGCAGGTACTACCGGAGGAGTGTGACAGAGTTACTTTATCCCCATAAAACAGCGTGCTGCAAACAACAGTACAAGAGGAAGACACGCACCGACCACAGGAAACCCGTTACACGCCACTCTGCAGGTAAAGTGTCACTTGGTTTGAAGCTTGGAAAACGAACACAACAGATCAGGATGCATCACTGTCCACAAACGTAACCGAGTCACAATGGGGGTTTAAAATGTATCAGACACAACATTTCTGTCCTCTCCTCCTACACGGCACCTCGGCACCTGGGCAGAGGCTTCAGGAACACACAAACCTTTGCAACATGTTTTGAACAAAACCACGGGTAATTCATAAAGAAAGGCTGTGCTTCATTAGGTGCCTTCACACTCCTACAGGTTGCTGCCAAGAGGCTCAGTCCTGCTCCTGCTGATTTTAAGGAAGAAAGGATTGGACAAACCCTGGAAAAGACTGAGCTCAGGGAAGTTCCTGATCCTCTCAGAAGGGTTCTGCATACCCCAAGGAGACATGGAAGACAGTCCTTTTATAAAATCATTTGGAGGGCAAGTCACGGGGGCTGTGTGACAAGCTACAACACTGGTGGTCCTTTAGGTGACGTATTTTTTTAACTTACACTATGTAACATGACAAAATGCATCCTGGTGACACCTGTTTCCCTTTGCATACTGTCTAAGAGAATTTTCTGTACAGATAAAGACCAGTAAGTATTTTGAATAAAGCAGCGAACAGAAAAAATCATGTTAAGTAGAATATGAAAAAGGAAACTGGTTCCTTACTAGCCAGCAAGATTAGCAGTTGTAATTAGTTCAAGGATTAATTGTACCTGAAGGAAAACTGAACATGAATCTGTGTATCTTAAAACTCTACGTATCAAAAAGAAATAATTCTGGAGAAGATGAAAGAGAGAGTGAAACGGACTCAAAACTCTGTGAGCTGACGGGTTACCTGCTGCCAACAGGAAACAATGGCTGGGAGGGAAAATCCCACCATGTCCACACTGCAAGCCACAGAGGATGCAGAGAGCCTGACAGACAGCGCCCAGGAGGGCGTGCCTGGCTCAGGTCGGGCTGGCACCACCCGGCCGGGACGGGGGCAGAGCCAGCCAGACCTCCAGCACACCCCGGGGCTGTTCCTGACACAGCTCTCTCAGGGACTGGCTTTTCCCCCACCTCCGCAGCGGGATTTCCAGAAGAATGACTACGTGGGAACGCTTGTGCTTGGGAAAATCCCGCTGCCAGCCAGCTCCCAGCAATCCCTGCCGGCACCTGCCGGGACAGCAGGGCCAAGGAATGCTCAGAACCGCGTCCTCCTCAGCCTGACGGGTGCAGGAGCTCCCTCGGGGAACGGGATCGCTCCTGCCCGGAGCAGGGCCCTGCTGCTCGGAGGGAACGCAGCTTCCCCAAGCTACAGCTTTTCCTGAGTGCTGCCAAGGGCCACTGGCTGTGGACAACAGCCGCAGTCCCTGGAAACAAAACCATCAGACTGAAGGGGTGGGCACGGATCCTTACTTCCTCAGGCAGAGCTCCCCTGCCTCTGTGATCGCTCTCAGCTGGGACACGAGATCAGTGCACTTTGGGTGCTTTTGTTACTCATCTGTCTAACTGGCTGCTGGCAGAAGGGAGGAAGCGTGTGTTCCCAGCGCTCCGGCATCCAGTGACGCAGAACTCCACTGGCACAATACAACAGGCTTCAGATAGAGCTGGATTTTCAGAAGGCAAAAATAATTCATACCTTGAATAAATAATTTCTTTTTTTCAGTGAGATCACTAATTTAAATACGATACAAACAAGGCATAGCAAAAATAGATGAAAAAAAAGAACTCTTTGTAAAAACGTCCTACGTGTGTGTCGGTGTCTTTTGTACATTCACGTGCAAAGTGCAAGCTCCTGCCCATGTGCGTGTCAGCACTCAGCAGTGAAGCACTTCGAGCCCCACCACACAACACTTTACCACAGCTCGAACGCCACAGTTTTTTCCCCACATCACTCTTTTCTGTGTTTATATAATCAGTCTTCTTTCCCCACACAGGCAGCACCTTCCCAAAGTTTACTGTTCTTTGCATGAACATAATTTTAGAGCCTGTAGGTGCCTAAGGGGGTACGGAGACCGTTTTCCCTGCTCTGTTCTGGCCTGTTCTGTGGAGACCGCATGTTCCTGTGTAACTGAGGATACCAGAGCAGTGCTTGCCATGGGTGAATTCTGAGCAAGCTCTACTTTGTCTCTTTGCATGATGCCTGCCAGTGCAGCACTGCTGGCACATCCGTCTGTCTATTTACTCCTGTCCTTTTTCTGCCTTGCTGCAGCAGAGCGGGGCAGCCGGAATCTTTATTCCTGTTCCTGACCCCCGGCTGTTCCCGCTGCAGGGAGCACACGTGGGGCAGCCACAGCCTGTGGCCATCACTGGGCGTCCCTGCGGAGTGACCCGGGCACCTGCAGCAAACGTGCAGCACTACCCCTGGCAAGGAGAAGCTCAGCTGGGAACTTCTGCTGTCACACAGGAACTCGGACGGACGAGGCCTGTAAGCGGAGTAAGCTGGAGCGCTCAGTAGAGGGCTTGCAGCGTCTTTTGGCTCCAGTACTCACACGGAGCAGAGCGCACGGGACCAAGAGCTCAGGAAACATTCAGTCAGGCTGGGGTCAGTAGCTGCCTGACAGCATTCCTGCTCCAGCCTCATCAGCTGCCTGCGGGGTGCTGGCTCCGAGTGAGCCCGCTCCGGAGCTTTCGAGTGCGCAGTGTCGTGAACATCACGCACGAGTCTTTTTGTGAGAGGTGCAAGGGAGAAAACAACCTGACTTAGATAAAACAGAACCTTAAAAAAATTTAAAAATTAAGATCCTTTGGTACATCATTTTGCAGTCCACTGCTTAAAATCTCCTTGCAAAATCTCTAAAAAGATTTCCATAAATTACTTCAGGTCCTACTTCTACCAGATAAAATTTATCCTGCAACAGCACGGCTTTGTTTTTAAAAGCTATTAAGTGATTAGTATTGTTTTCAGGCTTCCCAAGGACAGTTTGAACTAGCTCACATTTTTCCTGAGAACGAATTTCATGGAGTGATGAAAACAAAGCTGCAAACTTTGCTGCAGACTCCACAGGTGTACACTTGCTGCTCCTCAAGGAAACAGCAGCCAATGCCACAAGGATGCCTGGGCACGGGCATCTTTAAACATTAAACAAAACAGAAGGCCCATCAGACTCTTGAAGTTGTCTTTAACTGCCCTTTTGCTTTTTCTATGGCAAGCGGTCTCCCTTGATGTCACAGCTAATGCAGTGACACAACACTGGAACAATTAGAAGACTGATTATTAAAGGCAGAAATAATAAATCATTCTGGAGATCAGCAGAGATGAGAGAGCTACAGTTCATCATCAAACACATGTAGCTAAAATATCATTAATGGAATTCTTCCGTGTGGTGCTGGCTGTAAGCCAGAAATGCAATGTTACAATTTAAATTAATTTTGGCAGGCTCTCTCATCCCTGTGGCAGATGCCATCATCCGTACAGTTTATCAGGTACTTGGGAGGAATCAGGTGAAAAACAGGGTGTAAGGGTGGGGGGGGAAAAAACAAACAAACAAACAAACAAACAAAAGGCAACGAAATGAGCGCAAATAAATTAGAGGAGTCAAAGATCATGATTACAGTTGGTCTGAGGAGGGGATCCCTGCAGAGTAGGAGGTGCTGCCTGAGGAGCGGGCGCGGGGCTGCGTCACTGCACCTTGGACTCGGGCCAGTCGTACACGTCGGGCATGAAGGACTCGTACTCGTAGGTCCAGACCTTGGAGCGGATGTAGCGGTTCTTGTCGGCCGGCTCGGGGTAGTGGAAGGCCATGTTGTTGGCGTACAGGAACTCCATCACCTGCGGAGGGAACGCCGCCGGCGCTGAGCCCGCGGCAGCGCGCGGGCGCACGGCCGCAGGGGAACGCACACGCGCTGAATGGAGCCTCCTGGAACCAGAGAATGGGGCCGTCCTTGCGGACAGAAAAGCTGGTTTGCCAGAAGGAAGAAGGAGCAGAGAGGCTGCTGGCTGATGAAGGGGCGTGTGCTTGCCCCGTGGGCAAAGCAGAGCTACCCATCAAACAACGCGTGACTGCGCAGACCAAGGTAAGGAATATAAGCAATGCTTAGAAGCACAATAAAGGGCTTTTGCTTGATTCACATTGAATCTGCAGAGTCCTCTGTCTCCTCGGCACCTCAGTGTCTTTACATGGCTTAGATGGGATCTCAAAGCTGAGTTTCAGGAATCAGAGGGGCGTAATTTTGGCCCGTCGTGGCTGCCAAGCTGAAGCACCCAACAATGGGAACATTTTTATACGATTCTCTTACTGCAGGCACAAAGAACTGGGTGTTGCCCAAGCACCTCATATTCCAGGGTCACACTGTGCAACTCAGCAGGTTAATGTACACATAAACCACTTTTACTGCAGTGCAATTTTGTATTTCATACTCACCTTGACAGCAATATAAATAGAAACTTCCCTGATATTGGACAGTGGAGGATAAAGTCTTCCTTGGGCAAGCTCTTCATCTGTCAACTGTTCTGCCAATGCCTGAGTCAGAGAGACAAACACTTTTTATTTACTGCACCCCAAATGTGAGTAATAACAGGCCAGAACACCTGAGAGAATGAAGTTGCAGTGCTCTTAGCACCAGAGTGCTCCCACAGCACTGGAGTGAGGCACTCGGGATCTCAACATTTTCCGTCTGAGGAAAATTTAGCAAAACGAGCTCTGGTATTTTGGGGGACGAATCCCCCACAGCCACAGAAAGCCCTGGCCACAGAGCCAGCTGCAGAACCCAGGGCAGGGCAGGGCAGGGCAGGAGGCAGCCCTGCTGCCACAGTACTTCACACAGGGACACACTTCCTACTCCATCACAACTGCAATGGAACCCAATTCTTGGCACAGCTTTGTCTGATCAAAACACCTTTTTTCCCCCCATTGTGGAGGGACAAGCCAACAGAAACCAAACAGGAAACCACTGTGTTTCACCAGGATTTGAGAGAAGTGCCCACCAGATCATCCCTGTCGTGTCAGAAGCCACAGCCTGCTCCGCTCCCAGACTTACCTTGGCAGCCTCCAGGAAAACCTTATCGCTGATGTGCCGGACGCTGCTGAGGATCACAGCCAGAGCCACGCCTGCAAGGAAATCACTGCCAGTCAGGGCCACATCACTTTAAAGGTGCAGCCTGCTGCAAGAAGCTGCCAGTCACCTCCGGCGTTACCCCTGAAAACCTTCCCGTAGCTTCCTGCACGTGCTGACAGAGCCCTGGCGTGGCTCGGGTCAAAGGCATCTCCAACCAGCCCCTGCCTCGGGCAGGGACAGCTTCCACACTCACAGCACTGCTGCCACGGGGGCAGCCACTGGCCACAGCCGGTGGCTTCCAGAAGGGGCTGGAGCTCTGCAGCGCAGGGAGGAAAGGGGAAGGCACAGAAACGCCCCCAGTGCTACTTTTCTACGCCCCTCGTGCAGATACAGCTTTAGGAACCATTAACTCTGAGAGTTATTAACACAACTTCCAAGTGCGTACCAACATCTGTTTTCTCCTTTCCTCCCCAAACAGCCAGCAGAACCACAACGCAGCAGCTCCCAAAGCCTTTAATAACACCCTTCTGTTTTCTCAGCAACATCCAGCTGGGTTTGCCCGCTGCGGATGCACGTGCCCCACATCCAGCCTGGACTGACTGTCTGTCATCCAGCCACTCATTTCTCCAAGCTCTCAACTGCTGGCAGCACCTCTGCACGCTGCTTCACTAACTGTGCCTCGTGCAGCAAGAAAAGGCGCAGGCAGCCCAGTCTTAGAGGTTAAACTGGGACAGTTTCATTTATTACCTGGAAAGATGTAAGCGTTGTTTCCTTGGCCTGGCTTGAAGGTCCTTCCATCCTTCAGAGTGACCAGCTCGAAGGGGCTGCCGCTGGCAAACAGGCATCGGCCCTGGGGGGAGGAAGGGTGGCTGCGGCGGCTGGGCAGGGCCAGAGCCTCGGAGCGGCCACCGGGAGCCAGGGACCAGCAGGGGACACCACCGGGGCACTGGCCAGCCCTGCTCCCAGGAGGGGACATGGAGCAATCATCAGCCCTGCTCTGAGGAGGGGACATGGGACACTGATCAGCCCTGCTCCAAGGAGGGGACATGAGGGGACATGGGGCACTGGTCAGCCCTGCTCCGAGGAGGGGACATGGAGCAATCATCAGCCCTGCTCTGAGGAGGGGACACTGGACACTGATCAGCCCTGCTCTGAGGGAGGGACATGAGGGGACATGGGGCACTGATCAGCCCTGCTCTGAGGGGACATGAGGGGACATGGGGCACTGATCAGCCCTGCTCTGAGGGGACATGGGACACTGATCAGCCCTGCTCTGAGGGAGGGACATGAGGGGACATGGGGCACTGATCAGCCCTGCTCTGAGGGGACATGAGGGGACATGGGGCACTGATCAGCCCTGCTCTGAGGGGGGGACATGAGGGGACATGGGGCACTGATCAGCCCTGCTCTGAGGGGACATGGGGCACTGATCAGCCCTGCTCTGAGGGGGGGACATGAGGGGACATGGGGCACTGGGCAGCCCTGCTCCCAGGAGGGGACATGGGGCACTTATCAGCCCTGCTCTGAGGGGACATGAGGGGACATGGGGCACTGATCAGCCCTGCTCTGAGGGGACATGGGGCACTGATCAGCCCTGCTCTGAGGGGGGGACATGAGGGGACATGGGGCACTGATCAGCCCTGCTCTGAGGGGGGGACATGAGGGGACATGGGGCACTGATCAGCCCTGCTCTGAGGGGGGGACATGAGGGGACATGGGACACTGGTCAGCCCTGCTCTGAGGGGACATGAGGGGACATGGAGCAATGATCAGCCCTGCTCTGAGGGGACATGGGGCACTGATCAGCCCTGCTCTGAGGGGGGGACATGAGGGGACATGGGGCACTGGTCAGACCTGCTCTGAGGGGACATGAGGGGACATGAGCAATGATCAGCCCTGCTCTGAGGAGGGGACATGGGGCACTGGCCAGCCCTGCTCCGAGGAGGGGACATGAGGGACTGACACACGAAGCCCTGCTGTGTTAACTCTTGCCAGCAGTGGTGTCACTGCAGTATTGCTGTGTTAACCCTTGCCACACCGCTGCAGTATTGCTGTGTTAACCCTTACCACACCACAGCCACAGGCCAGACCCGCAGGGACCCTGCAGACTCTTGAGTCGCGGCCACTGCCAGAGCAGGCTGGAGCGCAAGTGGGAATAAAAGATCACTTTGTTACTGGAGGGTGTGGGGGTAGAGGGAGGAGCTGCTGTGTCAGACTGCTGCTGCTGCTGAGAGCAATCAGAGCACTGAATAATGCCGTTTGCTTATCCTGCCTTTGGAAAGGATTTCAATTTGCACTAAATATCAAAACGTATCTGAGTGTGAACCACACCCTCTAGATAAATGGCCCTCTTCCCATTTAAAGCCACGGAAAGCAAAAAAATCTTGACTTTCTCTAGAGTAACAGGTTTGGGAACGTCAGTTTAAAGCCTTTAAGGCTCCCCAGGACTACTGTGTTTGAAATCAAATTACCGAAGAGGCTGAAGGCTCTGGAAATGTGTTTGGATGTCAGGGCATACCCGCGACAAGAGCCTTTTTGTGGAGGGAGCAAAGCAGATGGGTGCAGGAGAGGACAGGACCAAGAGACAAAGCAATTTAAGAGGCAGAGAAGCCCTCAGAAAACACAGGAGCCTCGACAGGCTTTTACAGGTGCCATCTAGTGGGACAAAAACGAGGAACGAAAGGTTTAGCGATGGTGGCTTTGTTTCTTGGTTGCCTTTGTGTAGCCTGAGATGTCACCCCAGCCCAGAATGAGGCTGTCCCCGAGGCCTGGGGACACACGGGGTGACAGCTCTGATCCCCAACAACCTGACAAACTGCATCAGCTATGTGACAAAGCAAGCGAAGCTGGAGATTTCCAGAGAACCACACAATAGTCAGGGCTCTGGAGTCCATTTCCTAGGTAATTACTGCATCTCGAAGGGAAAATACATTTTGAAGGGCAAGCTAAGGGCCCAGCTGAGGACGTTTCACAGAACCGAAGAGCTTGGTGAAAACAAACAGCTGGGCTGCAGGAAAGTTTAGAGAGACATAAACAGTACAGAATTTGTGAGGAAGGACTGGAACAAAACTACACCCGCTCGTCTACTGACCAGCAGTGCTAAATTGCCCAAATAACCCACGTGTACGAGCAACCAGGAACACGGAGAATCATTAACAAAAGAACACATGGATCCAATACAGGGGAAAAAAACCCCAAAGAGAGCCTCTGCCCCTGACAGGGACAGCTCCTTGGGGCTCAGCACTCAGCCATGGCAAAGTCAGCCTTAAAACTTCTCCTCATCCCCTGATATTCCCTAAGAAGTGCAAGCAAAAATCAGGCTGCTTCCCCTTCTAATTGTCCCCCTGGCCTCCTTCAGCTACAGACTGCAGCAGTTTTTTATATTTATTTATGCCGACTGAAGTCTTGGTTGCACAGCTAACTCCTGTTTACCTTCTATCCAAGATACTGGAATTTATATACTGAAACACTGCCCAGCTCACTGCTCTGGTTAATGCAAGGTATCGGAGAGATATTAAACCACCTTAATTGAAATGTGTGTCCAGTGCAGGAACGGAGCTGGGAAGGGGCTGGAGCCCCAGGAGAGGCTGAGGGAGCTGGGAAGGGGCTCAGCCTGGAGAAAAGGAGGCTCAGGGGGGACCTTGTGGCTCTGCACAGCTCCTGACAGGAGGGGACAGCCGGGGGGGTCGGGCTCTGCTCCAGGGAACAGGGACAGGAGGAGAGGGAATGGCCAGGGGAAGGGCAGGTTGGACAGCAGGGAAAATTTCTTCACCAAAAGGGCTGTCCAGCTCCGGGGCAGTGCTGGAGGCCCATCCCTGGAGGGATTTAAAAGCCATCTCCATGGGGCACATGGGGACACGGGACAGTGGTGGCCTTGGCAGTGCTGGGGAATGGCTGGACTCGATGGCCTTGGAAGGCTTTTCCAAACCAAATGATGCTACTGTTAAGAGGTAAGATCCAGACTTTGTCCAGAGGCTGCTGCTCCAGGGCTCCCCTCTGTGCTGCAGATCTCTGCAGCAGGAGTTCCCCGAGCTGCCGGCACCAGCAATGTGGCAGAGAGTCCCAGGGGTGTCGGATGGGGACAGCCGAGCGCCAGCCCGGCAGGGTGACGCCGCCAGGCTGGGGCTGTGATGCTGAGCGCCGCGGGCAGTGCGCGGCAGGAGCTCGGTGTGCAGCAGGAGACACGGCAAGGTCGGCACCCACCCCTTTCCACATGCCAGTCGCTTGATTTGGGACTGTATGAAGAGAGGAGAAATCGAGAAAGCATGAGCCCCGGAGCCTGCGGGCGGGCGCTGAGGCCAGCGCAGAGATCCCAGCAGCGGCAGGAGCGGCACCAGCAGCCAGCTCGGAGCCCTGCTGCGCCTGCCCCGCCGAGGCTGCCGGCTTGGCACAAAAACCTGTGCAGAACGAGGAGAAAGGACTGCCTTCGTGAAGGCTAAACCGAGGTCGGGACGAGACTGTGCAGAACGAGAAAGGACTGCCTTCATAAAGGCTAAACCGAGGTCGGGACGAGACTGTGCAGAACGAGGAGAAAGGACTGCCTTCATAAAGGCTAAACCGAGGTCGGGAAAAGACTGTGCAGAACGAGGAGAAAGGACTGCCTTCATAAAGGCTAAACCGAGGTGCTGCAGAGGTGATGGCAGAGCTACTAAGGAAAAACCAGCCCAAACCCCAAGCGCCGCCGGGCCCCGCAGGGTGCAGTGGCCCCGAGGGGAGGGTGGGAACCGGGTGTGTGTGTTCCTGGCTGACTCATTCCCGACGCCTGCTGCTGCCAAAACACAGACACACAGCTGCTGTGGCGGGGACAGGGGCCACCCCTGCCCGGGGACACGAGGGGACAGGGGCCACTCCTGCCCCAGGACACGAGGGGACAGGAGCCACTCCTGCCCGGTGACACAAGGGGACAGGGCCACCCTTGCCCGGTGACACGAAGGGACAGGGGCCACTCCTGCCTGGTGACACGAAGGGACAGGGGCCACTCCTGCCCAGTGACATAAGGGGACAGGGGCCACTCCTGCCTGGTGACACAAGGGCACAGGGGCCACTCCTGCCTGCAGACACGAGGGGACAGGGGCCAGCCCCCCCTGGGGACACGAGGGGACAGGGGCCACTCCTGCCCAGTGACACGAGGGCACAGGGGCCACTGCTGCCCGGGGACACAAGGAGGCAGAGGCCACCCTGCCTGGGGAGCACAGGGCCCCACGGGTCACTGCAGGACTGGGTGCAAGCCCAGCTCCTGCACGGCTGCGAGGGCATCACCTGCTCCAAGGACTCTGCTCAGCCACTACACCGCAAAGCCTGCACTGAGTCTCTGCTGCCAGGCCAGCACGCTTCATTAAAACACAAAATAATTACAAGGAGCGGTGAGAAACAAGAGCTGTTTGCTCAAAGCCATGTAACAGCTACTGCTGGTCATTCTCTTAAAAAAGCGGCAACAAGATTCAGGCTATTTTAAGCTTTGCAAAATGTTGCCACCTAAAAATGAAGCGCTTTTTCAAATCTGCCAGAAGGAGAGGGAGAGCTGTATTGTCAGACCGCTGAAGAAGCCCAAGCAATACCAGAACAATTCGAGTTCTGGTGCTCAGGCAGCCCCGAGCTCACACACCTCTGTTTCCGTGTAGGCCTCCTCTGCCGTGCACTCAGCCTTCACCGTGGGGTTGCTCAGTGCAAATATGATGGGTCGCTCGTTGATGGAAGCCATGGCTCTGAGCACCTCCTGCGAGAAGAGGCGCCCCGCCCCAGCAACTCCTGCGGGAGAGGGAAACACACACCACCAGAATAAACGCTGGCTGCCTCGGGGCACCGACAGACACCCCACACCCAGCTCAGCTGGCTGCCTCGGGGCACGGACAGCCACCCCACACCCAGCCCTCCAGCCTCCCAGCGGAGCAAAGCTCCTCCGGCAGCTGGAGATGGGGACCAGGCACTGCTCCTGGCTGGCTGACGCTCACGATTTCCACGGCAACATCTCCTGAGTGTGCTCCAGAAGCCTGCTGTTTCACACCACTTTTCGGTGTTGACGAGTACAAAGAGCACGGTCCTGGATAAGCAAGCGGGAATTGCAGGTGCTTTGTGGATGATTCATCCCGGCTGGGTGTTTGCTGTGCAATGCACACCTGACCCTGGTGCTCCTGACCACACCCGAACCCAGAGGTGCAAACACACAGCTAGGATGTATCTGTACAGCGGCCACAAGCTGCAGGGTACTCGGCCAAAAAACCCTCTCCTTTTCCAAATAAATCAACGTGCAGCCACAGCAGGAAATACCTGTAATCCGATCTGCTCTCTGCAGATGGCCAGAGCTGCAAATCAGTGCCTACAGATGTCAGTGACCTAAGAGGTGCTGGTCATCTGCAGCAGGGAACCTCTGCTTCCAGCTGTGCTGCTGGCAGAGTGTGACCACAGGAGGTGACTGGGGGACAGGAGGTCAGAAAACCCCCAGACAGCTCGAGTTAGGGAGCTCCTGTGGAAAACACAATGGCTGTGGCTGCTCTCTGTCACTAAGGGCACAAGGCTCAGAAGGAGCAGCACAGCTCAGTGTATTTTCAAGTAGAAAACTGACCTCACATTTCCACCAGCAGACGGCTGTCACCGAGCTTCCCAGAGCCCTGACGGCAAATTGAAGGCAGCCAAAAACCAAGTTATAGAAAAATAACCTCACCCACCGATGATAGCTGAAGGCCGGAGTACATTCACTGCCTCCACAAATGTCTTTGGTATGTGCTCTGGAGCCTGATGTGTGAATTGCTCCTGGTTGGAATCCACCTTCTGCTCTCGGCCCTGCAGGTAAAGCATTGGTTCCTCCTGTGAGGGGACGGGGAAGGCAGTGCTCACCTGTGCCGTGGGATTCCCAGGTGTGGTGAACCCCTACCTGGACCAGCAAGCCATGCTTGTCGAACATCCATATTCTCCTGGAGGCCTCCTCATAGGAAACGCCGCTTTCCATCATGGCCATGACAATGAGGTTGGCAATTCCCAGGGCGGCCTGGCGGATGAAAGGACTCGGGTTTGTGACAGGGTCACAGAAGATGTCTGCCATCAAAGCCCACCCCGCCCAGCATCCCCACAAAACCCCTCGGAGAGCCTGCTCTGAGACGCAGGAAGTGTTTCCCTGCGTGAGGCAGGCTCCTGGGACAGCAGCGACGCCCCTGCGGGCAGGATGAGAGGGGCAGCTCTCCCAGGTGCTGTGAGCCACGCCAGGGCAGCCCAGCCCGGCAGGGACAGAGGTGCTCAGAACCAACCCGAGCTGTGTGTGCCCTGTGCTCCCAAACCTGCCCTCCTGGCCGAGGCAGGGTTGCGCTGGCCCCCGTGCCCTCCCTGGCAGGGGAAATGAGGCACAGAGCAGGGCTCGGTGCAGCACCAGCCAATTACTGCCATCAGGGCCTTTCCCCAGATGGAGAACTTCTCAGATAATTAAGTCATTTTGTCAGCACCACAGGAGCAATTGTGCTGATGTACCGAGAAGCACAGGGCTGCTCCTGGCACTGCAGCACCAGTAACCGGTGCAGCGCTGCAAATTGAATCACCTTGCTGAGAAAAAACTCCCTGCACTTCCCTCCGGTGCTATAAAAACCAACAAGATGGTCTCTCTACACCGTGATTTTATGGTGAGTTTCCCTTCAAATACACACAAGTCCCTGGTGCTTTCTTCAAGGCCATGCAGGGAAATGAAAGATGTGAGTCCCTGCAAATGTTAAACACCTTTCACACGGTGTTGTTTAGGCAGAGTCCTTTCTGCTAATGCATTTCAGCTGGTCTTATACGAAAAGCTGTGCAAAGGAATTCAGGGAAGGCAAATCTCCACAATGAGAAAATACACATTTTAAATGTCTCTTGCTGCTCTGGGCCCTGAAGAGGACTCACCTCTCCCGCTCCAAGGAAGAGCACTTTCTGGTCTGTGAGTGGTTTCCCAGTGGCTTTCTGTGCTGCCAGCAGTCCTGCCAAGGCCACCGAGGCTGTCCCTGTGAGAGCAGAGCAAATCTGAGGGCAGCTGAGCACGTCTAGGTGGCAGGCTGCGGCTTTGGGAGGAGCTCCTGCACGGATATTCAGCAACACAAACGAAGGGTGTACCTTGGATGTCGTCGTTGAAGGTGCAGTACTTCTCTCTGTACTTCCTTAGGAACCGGAACGCATTGTGGTTTCCGAAGTCTTCAAACTGGATGAGCGTGTTCTGGCCGTACCTACGGGAGACGGCAAACACCCCCGTCACTGGAGGGAGGCAGAGGAGAGCAGCAGAGCCTGCCGAGCAGCAGAGCCTAATCCCTTATCTCTGGCGGCAGGCTGTCCTCAGGCAGAGCTCTGACTCCGTCCCGTGCCTAGTGACAGATAACGAGTTCTAGGTCACCGGCGGTGTCGCTCCAGGGACTTGCCCCAGCCCCCGGGTGGCTGCTTCAAGGACAGCGCGTTAGGGCTGCTCTGTGCACAGCGCTCCTGTGTAGGAACGTGCCCTTTGTTGATGGAGTAAACAAGTCACCCTTGGTGTCCTTAAAAAGGGAAAAAAGGCCCAGAAGTTTCTCTCCTCAGTCTGGTTAAAAGACGCCTCATAGGAATTTGGGGACTTCACCTCAAACTTAAGGATAGCCAATTGGACAGGAGCCAAAAGGTCCCACCTAAGCAATTCACTAGAAAAAGAAGAGAACAAAAGAAGTAATCGCCTTTGTGAAGTGTTTTAGCAGGAGCAAGAACCTCTTGCCCTGGCTCCGTTTTCCTTTGTAAAAAGCTTTGTTATTTTGCCTTTTATTGAAACTTTTTGTTTCCAACACTGTCACAGGAGCCATCCTGCCTCTTTATGCCACCTGAGGTAGCTGAGCTATCAAGGGTATAATGCTTATCTCTGAGAGCTTATGAGACCTGGCTCGAAGAGAAAAAGCATTACTCGTGTCCTACCTGTCTGTGATGGCCTCCATGAACTCGTCGATCAGGTCATCGTAGACCTGGGAGCGATCCCTCTTCTGGTACAGCCCCATGTAGAACGGATCCTTCAGGAGTGTCTGCAAACCGGGCAGAGCAGCGGGGTGAATCACCTCCCCAGGGCACGCCCAGCAGAGCTGGCAGGAGCACGCTCCACACCCTGTGAGATGCTGCGGCCACACAGCCCCAGCCTGCATCAACGTTCCCCTAATTTCAGCTGCCACTCGGGGCTGCTGATGGCTGCTCTTAAAACAGAACAAATCAATACTCTGAACAATAAACTGCTTTAATAGGTCTAATTCCCGTTTCCAGCTTCTTAAAAGTCAGGTCAAAACTGGCTGCCTATTTCGCAGTGTTCCAGCATTCCAATTACTTCCAGACGCACCCTTTCATGGACAAATCAATGGGAACTTTTAAATCTCTGTACAGTGAACGCCAAACCACTTACCCTTTGCATAAAATATTGCATAATTATATTTGCATAAAATATATAATTATCTCAAATGAAAGCGCTCGAAAAACGCCCCAGCTCTGTTATAGTATGGAATGTTTTCAAAAAGACGCCGTTTTTATAGGGGTAACTCACTGTGTTATCAGTCCCAACGTCGATGCACACAGGCAGGCATTTATCTGGGTGTATCCCTGCACAGGCTGTGTACAAACACAGCTTTCCCACTGGAATTCCCATCCCATACACGCCCAGGTCTCCAAGACCCAATATTCTTTCTCCATCAGTGACGACAACAGCCTGATGGAAAAGGAAAAAAAAAAAAAAAAAGCAGGTCAAATCACACATGATCACTGAAATTTATAAAGATTAGATCAATGGCACTTGTGTTTTCTTCCCAGGCGAAAACTAAGGTATGTTTGCACAGTCAAACGAAGAATGGATCATGAGGAATATTTTCCTCAACCCATAAACCTCACATGACTTTTAGGATGAAACCCTGATCTTCAAGATATGCATTACCTTCATTAGCTGCACTCTGCCATCATCACTAAATAGCCAAGAATGCATCACTTAATATTTATGTTTCCATCAAATACTAGTAAATATTAAAAGACTCAGCTGAGATGGAATAACAACTAGAAACTAAACCACACCGTGACAGTACCTTAACGTCATTCTCTGGCCAGTTGTTCACAATTGACCTTATGTGGCCTCTGTCTGAGATGGAAATAAATAATCCCCTGAAAGAAAAAAAAAAAAAAAAAAAAGAAAACAAAACAAAAATCACAAACCAGAAATATTTTGTGGGTGACAATCGGAAATTTCACCTTGCTTTTGTAAAACTAAATGCCAAACAGGACAAATTAAAATTCAAAGTTTTACACAACTTGACGTAAATCGCTCAAAGGACAATATCTGTTCCTGCCTGAGGAACCACCCCTCTGCAGCAGGGGTTGAGGGTGAGGTCCAGAAATCCCTTTCAATCTACACTGCCTTCCAGATGACACAGATCCTCAGAGCCACAGAAGGGACTCTGACAGCTGGGGAAATCCCTGCTGGAATTACAGAGCTGTGCGGCATCTAGGAAGAGCTGGAAACGGGGCTGAAGCCCCGCACTTGGGAGTATTTACACGACCCATGTCCATGTCTGCTTCCCAGTGCTCTGTTTCTCAGTATAAACCGTGTGCTGAGATTATATCTTAACAGACTTTTACTGCCCTGACGTGGGCACAAGGCCCGCGGTAGCTGCGCCCGGATGAAAACGACGCAGGCCGTTTGCAGAGCTCGGGCGAGAACGCAGAGGAAAGGACAACAAAAGCGGCAGCAAGGCGTGCTTGTGCCCTTACTTTGGTCTCCTGAAGATGTGCCCGTACTGGGAGCAGGCCAGGCCCACGGTTGGGGTGTACACGATGGGCATTAACCGCTCAATATCGTCCTGCAGCACCCTGTAGAACAGCTTCTCGTTCCTCTCCTGGATCCCCATGATGTAGATATACCTGCAATTAACCAGCACAAGGAAAAAGCGCCGCTTACCGCCTCCCGCTCCTGCTCGTCTCCTCGGGGAAGTGCCCTCCCTTCGAGTCAGGCTTGGAGCACCAAAGGGAATTTGGGGAGGGGCAGCAGCGGTGCTGAGAAGGTGAGACAGAGGCGCTGGGTGGGACACGCCGTGTGTGCCGACAAGGTAACAATGCACAAACGTGATTAAAGACAAGCCCAGGATTTGCTGCAGGAGGCAGCAGGGAGTCTCGGTACCCTCGTGTGAAAAATCCGTATTTTATGATTGGCTTTACGCAATAGTTACAATGAATATTGTATGTGTAACGTTGGAAAGTTATGCTGTATTAATTCTCTCAAGTGGTGTGTTGAATGTATTTTTGGGTTATAACACAATGTTAAAATAGAAACTATACTATGTAAGATGCTTTTTAACTAGCTCAAGAAAGAGATGAGATAATCGAGGAATTCTTCGCACAAGGATAACAATTACAGAAACCCCTACATTTTCCAGAGGAGAGGAGTTTATGGCTTTCCCTATCAACAGAAACGAACTTCTTCAAGCCTGACTTAGACTCGAAGGCGCCTGGGAATTAACAGAAACTTTTTGACAAATACCAGATGAATTTCTTGTTTTAAATAAAATATATGCATAATCATGAAGTGTTTTGTATATGCAACAAATATTTGCATATACAAATATTGCTTTTAAGGTTATTCCTTTGTTCACAAGGCATGCTTGTCGTGGCTTAAGTGCCCGAGAGCATCCGGACGTCCGTAACTCTTTGCTTTTTATTGTCTTGTGATTGTCCTAACTCTAAATTTTTATTACTCTAATTGTATTACTATTTTTATAACCATTTTATTATTATTAAACTTTAAAAATTTAAAAAACCAAGTGATTGGCGTTGTTCACACTTGGAAATAACCCCCTTTGGAAATAATTCTCCATCCAGAAGACGTGTCTCGTGAATCCCAACGCCAGCACACACGTGCAGCGAACTGGGCCCTGTCAGAAGGTTCATCCTGAAGGACTTACCTGGGTGCGTAAATTAAATCTGAATTTCTGCAAATTTCCCCACCAATTTACTGCGTATCAACCCACACTCAGTCCTGCTGACCCAAGGACATAAAGATAATGAATTAGCAATCTGCCTCAGCTGGGCACTCGGCCAATACAGATGACGCGACTGCTTTGGGCCAGCAAGTGACATGATGTGGATTTAAGAGCCACCTTTCAGTTCTGATGGGAACAAAAGAGCTTTGACGTGGTCCTGCGAGCCCCAAGCCACTCCAGTTCTCCTCCAGCCTGCAGGAGACTGTGTATTTTCACAGGCAGGGATACATAAAGATTGTGTGAAAACAGTAACGGGATGCTAAAAACACAGCACCCTAAAAATAAAACACAGCAAAATCCTTTGTGGTTCACCAAACCAGTGCGATAAGTAATAAAATATACAAAAAAACCCACACACATTGTGAGATTTAAAATTCTACTCTCGTAGTTCCTTTTCAGCAGTAACTACTGTATATGTTAAACACTGGTTGTGGTATCTCAAGTGCTCAGTTTACCTTCATTATCACACGTTTTTACAGATCGGGCTGAATGCCACCTCCTGTGCTCTAACAACCCGCCACTCCATCTTACATATCACAGAAATACGTGTGACAGCTTACAGGCAGGTTTGCAGCTTTGTTACTGACTTTCACACATTCTCTTTTGCTGTTTTATGAACATGGAATATTGGGAAAAAAAAAAAAAAAAAAAAAAAGGAAGAAAAAAAGCTTCCCAACCTCATGTGACCGCAGGATGAAAGCAGTTTTCTGTGCCAGCGTGAAAACAACACCCAAGAACTGAAAAACCCAGCGGAGGCACTAGAAACTTTGGTTACCCCCGCTCAGTATTTTCACATTTCCATCTTATTTCCAGCCCCAATATTCCCACTCACTCCCACCACAGGACAAGGCCGGAGCAGCGCTTACTTCTCCAAGGGGTCGGTCATTTTTGCCAAGTTCTTGTGGAAGCGTAAGGCTTGGATGTCTTGTGTCTCTATTTTGGGAGGTAGGAGTCCCTGCAGCCCAAGCATTTGTCGCTCGTGTAAGGTGAAGGCCATGCCCTGAAAACGAGAGGCGAGCAGCAATTATCAGTTCTTGCCCCAGGACCTCCCTGAAGCCATACACGGAATAAATAGACAGACCCCACACCCTGGGGTAGTTATGAGGTGGGTGTGTATGTCAGCGCCCGGCACAGGTGAGATCGCTCTCCAAAACTTGTGCCCCGAGCCTCAGTCTGACCCACACCTTTATTCTTTAAAGATGTTCCATATGCAATACACTGCACAACTTTCTCATGCATATTCAACCCCTGGCCCCGCCTGTCCTCGCCTCTCACGCTAAATGAGTCCCCGCCCTTCTGGGCACGCCTGGTTTGCCGTGGTGGTCGCACGGGGGTCTCTGGTGGTCCTGAGGCTGAAGATTTTGGTCTTCCTCATGGCTGAGCCTTTGAACTTTTCCTCTCTGCGCGTGCGCTTTTGGTCCTTTGGTGCTGATCTGAGTACGTCTGTCAGTCTTGATGGGCTTGGAGACAGAGGAGCTTCTTTATCTGGGTTCTTTGCCTCTTCTGGTATTGTTCTTTATGCAAGAAGCTCCAGAAATTTGCATCTTCTTATGCCATTTTTTACCAGGCAGAGGTTTCTTAAGTAAAAGGTTAAAATTCAACACATAACTCTACAAGCTAGATTATAAATGCTTAATTCATTTTGTTAACTTAACTCCAAAAATCTCAGTTTCATCCCTTTTCTAGGAGCTCTTCTGCTGCACCCTTCTCTCCAGCAGGGTCGGGGCGTGTTTGCCTTTCCTGGGGTTCTCCTCGCTTTTTGGGGCTATTCCTTTCCACCACAGCTTGCCCACATTGCCCAGACCTTGCCAGAGTTAATTTTTGCTCTGTGGAGCTGGGGAGCAGCAAAGAGGCGCTGCTGCAAACGGGTTAGAAGTGAAATAACAGCTGCTTTTTCAGCTGTTTCACCTGGGTCACCCAGGCTGGGCCCTACAGTCACAGACGGTAACACTCAGATTTTTACCTGAATTGCTGCATTTGCTGCTTTTTTCACTAATACAGACTGATGCCCCTGATGCCTTGAGTCGCCCTGATGCTTCTATTAAGGTCACAGTTCAACCCAAATACTTTAATTTTCACTTAGGGACGGATCTAATCCATTTGTCTACTACCAAAAAGTCTCATTGGTGGCAAATTAGAGGAGCTCAACTGCAAAAACTTCCCCCTCTTCTCCATTTGGGAGATGGAGAGTGGACAGAGGGTGGACACAGTTTAAATTTATTGTTAATTAAATACTCAACTGAACTGTCTCTCAGCCTTCAGATTCTTACTGCCAAGTGGAAAAAAAAAAAAAAAAAAGCCTTTCTAAGGTTTGCCTTATGCCTTGTAATTGCACTCCAAATTCCTCCTGCCATCAGAAAGGTCACAGAATCAGATGATCTTTGTGGAAGGGACCCACAAGGATCATCCATGTTCAACTCCTCAACTGACAAGGAAAAAAAAAAAAAAAATCAGTACTTTTCCACTTGACAGTAAAGGCATCAATTCAGATCAGAATACAAATATTTTTTCACCTCTGCTTGTGTGAGAACAGACTCTTCACAGGTATTTGTAGAACGCATTAACAATACCCATTAACAATAATTTCTGAAAAGGGTCCAGTTGTAGTGTAATTCATCTTACCTGGATAGTTTCTAAACAATACTCCTTAGAGAAAAAAATCCCATTATTAAAATAATTACTGTTTTTCTCTTTCCTACTTAGGTCACATTTAATACTGGTTGTTTTAATGACATTGACTAAAGCAGTCCACCTGCTTTTCTGTACTGATTCTACAGTAATAAAATACTTGAAGAGCTAGAAAGCAAGAAAAAAACAACCCAAACCCAAAAACTTCACTGTTTTGCCCTCTTGCAGAAAACTCCAAGTATTCAGCCCTAAAACGAATCTGTTTTTCTCTGTATTTATTTTCATGTCTGCCAACCTTTCATGTAATAGATTTGACTCTAAATACTGATTCCGATTTAACCTTTTACTACTAGGACAGCAGAGTTTTTCTACAACAAGTCAGGAGTCACTTGCAAACCACTGTTTTCTTTCCCAGTCTAATTGCTATTCCCTAGTATTCTTCCAATACTAAATACAAATACATTTCAGATGACAGTTCATTCTTCAAGTTTTTAACCTTGCTGCTGGCTTTTTTATTTTATCTTTTTTTTTTTCTTTTTTTTTTTTTTTTTTTTTGGTGGGGTGCAACAGTCACTTCAGCCACTTTAGTGGTACTTCTTCCCAAACACTGATCTGAATAATGCAACATTTCCACAAAGAACACAACCACGTAAACAGAGAGAAACTGACACGAGAGAAGAACCCGTGGAAACACGCTCAGGGTGCCACAGAGGCTCTTCCTGTGTTGCAAAGGGTTAGTTCCACTTCTGCATACTTCACAAGAGATATTAATTCTCTTTGGGCAGAAATGCATGCTCCGCACAAACTCCTCTCAGCTAACTTCCCTTTTCCCCAGCACCCCTTGGCTTGCTGCCATCAGCAGTTTAATACCTCTAAATGCAGTTAAATCCTTCCAAAAGCAGCCCTCTCCCAACACAAACTGCTTGCAGTGTGAGTGGCTGAGGCCCCAAGGCCGAGCACAGCTGGCAAATATTTGCAGCATGTTGACTGTTACTCTAGACACCACAGCAACAAAAACAGTGCCAAAATATTGACAGTGTCGAGAGGAAGAAGAGGAGGAAGGGAGGAAGAAGTTTCATCTCTGGTCAGCAAGGCCACTGGAGTTTACAGCCTGGGGAAGGAAGGCCAGGGTCCCCTCGGTGGTGCCACACCCGAGAGGAACACCTCACTACCAAAACCTAAATCCTCCCCTCCAGAAAGCCTCAGGTCCTGTAAAAACCTGTAAACACCTCACTACCAAAACCTACATCCTCCCCTCCAGAAAGCCTCAGGTCCTGTAAAAACCTGTAAACACCTCACTACCAAAACCTACATCCTCCCCTCCAGAAAGCCTCAGGTCCTGTAAAAACCTGTAAACACCTCACTACCAAAACCTAAATCCTCCCCTCCAGAAAGCCTCAGGTCCTGTAAAAACCTGTAAACACCTCACTACCAAAACCTACATCCTCCCCTCCAGAAAGCCTCAGGTCCTGTAAAAACCTGTAAACACCTCACTACCAAAACCTACATCCTCCCCTCCAGAAAGCCTCAGGTCCTGTAAAAACCTGTAAACACCTCACTACCAAAACCTAAATCCTCCCCTCCAGAAAGCCTCAGGTCCTGTAAAAACCTGTAAACACCTCACTACCAAAACCTACATCCTCCCCTCCAGAAAGCCTCAGGTCCTGTAAAAACCTGTAAACACCTCACTACCAAAACCTACATCCTCCCCTCCAGAAAGCCTCAGGTCCTGTAAAAACCTGTAAACACCTCACTACCAAAACCTAAATCCTCCCCTCCAGAAAGCCTCAGGTCCTGTAAAAACCTGTAAACACCTCACTACCAAAACCTAAATCCTCCCCTCCAGAAAGCCTCAGGTCCTGTAAAAACCTGTAAACACCTCACTACCAAAACCTACATCCTCCCCTCCAGAAAGCCTCAGGTCCTGTAAAAACCACGACTACCAGATTCATAATTTCCGTTAGCATGACACCGGAACGTGGCTTTTCCCAACTTCCCTGTAGAGTGGAACCTGTGCCCCCAATAATGCCCAGGAGCCCTGAGCTTAGCTCCAAGCAGAAGAGAGACCCATCCTTATTCAGTTTATTCACACTCTTTCCTGTCTGTAGGGAACCTGGCTGCTCAGTGTCTCCGGAGTTACAACACCATCAAAGAGGATGAATTTTTAAGTGACACTAAGTACTTTCAGCTGGTGATTTACATGACAATTACAACTTACCATAGTCAAAGATGCTTTAATTTCTGCCTAGGCCTAAATCAGCAATCAGAATGACATCAGCCTTCACACAGAAATTCAGTCCTTGCTCCAACTGGAACAGAACAAGTTTAGTCCAGAGCAGCAGGATAAAAAACCCTGAGTCCTTCTAACACTTGCAGTATTTTGTCCATGACCATGAGCTTGTTTTGGATTTGGATTCGGATGTGGATTTGGGATGGCCCACGCAGTATCTCCCAGGATGGAGCTGCAGTATCACACACGGGCACCCTTCCAGCTGCCCGTGACCACAGCCAGCCCTGGGACATCAGGGACACAGCCAGACACAGGACACGAGGGACACAGCCAGACATGGGACATGAGGGACACAGCCAGACACAGGACATGAGGGACACAGCCAGCCCTGGGACATGAGGGACACAGCCAGACACAGGACATCAGTGACACAGCCAGACACAGGACATCAGGGACACAGCCAGACACAGAACACGGAGGGACACAGCCACACACAGGACATGAGGGACACAGCCAGACACGGGACATGAGGGACACAGCCAGACACGGGACATCAGTGACACAGCCAGACACGGGACATCAGGGACACAGCCAGACACAGAACACGGAGGGACACAGCCACACACAGGACATGAGGGACACAGCCAGACACGGGACATGAGGGACACAGCCAGACACGGGACATGAGGGACACAGCCAGACACAGGACATCAGGGACACAGCCAGACACAGGACATCAGGGACACAGCCAGACACAGGACATGAGGGGACACAGCCAGACACAGGACATGAGGGACACAGCCAGACACAGGACATGAGGGACACAGCCAGACACAGGACATGAGGGACACAGCCACACACAGGACATCAGGGACACAGCCAGACACGGGACATGAGGGGACACAGCCAGACACAAGACATGAGGGACACAGCCAGACACAGGACATGAGTGACACAGCCAGACACAGGAATCAGTGACAGAGCCAGACACAGGACATCAGGGACACAGCCAGACACAGGACATGAGTGACACAGCCAGACACAGGACATCAGTGACACAGCCAGACACGGGACATGAGTGACACAGCCAGACACAGGAATCAGTGACAGAGCCAGACACAGGACATCAGGGACACAGCCAGACACAGGACATGAGTGACACAGCCAGACACAGGACATCAGTGACACAGCCAGACACGGGACATGAGTGACACAGCCAGACACAGGACATGAGTGACACAGCCAGACACAGGACATCAGGGACACAGCCAGACACGGGACACGAGGGACACGGCCAGACACAGGACATGAGGGACACAGCCAGACACAGGACATCAGGGACACAGCCAGACACAGGACATCAGGGACACAGCCAGACACAGGACATCAGGGACACAGCCAGACACGGGACATGAGGGACACAGCCAGACACAGGACATGAGGGACACAGCCAGACACAGGACATCAGGGACACAGCCAGACACAGGACATCAGGGACACAGCCAGACACGGGACATGAGGGACACAGCCAGACACAGGACATGAGGGACACAGCCAGACACAGGACATGAGGGACACAGCCAGACACAGGACATCAGGGACACAGCCAGACACAGGACATGAGGGACACAGCCAGACACAGGACATGAGGGGACACAGCCAGACACGGGACATGAGGGACACAGCCAGACACAGGACATGAGGGACACAGCCAGACACAGGACATGAGGGACACAGCCAGACACGGGACACGAGGGACACAGCCAGACACGGGACATGAGGGACACAGCCAGACACAGGACACGAGGGACACAGCCAGCCCTGGGACATGAGGGGATACAGACAGACACAGGACACGAGGGACACAGCCAGACACAGGACATGAGGGACACAGCCAGACACAGGACATGAGGGACACAGCCACACACAGGACATGAGGGGACACAGCCAGACACAGGACATGAGGGACACAGACAGACACAGGACATGAGGGACACAGCCAGACACAGGACATGAGGGACACAGCCAGACACGGGACATGAGGGACACAGCCAGACACAGGACATGAGGGACAGGGCCAGACACAGGACATGAGGGACACAGCCAGACACAGGACATGAGGGACACAGCCAGACACAGGACATGAGGGACACAGCCAGACACAGGACATCAGGGACACAGCCAGCCCTGGGACATGAGGGGATACAGACAGACACAGGACACGAGGGACACAGCCAGACACAGGACATCAGGGACACAGCCAGACACAGGACATCAGGGACACAGCCAGACACAGGACATGAGGGGACACAGCCAGACACAGGACATGAGGGACACAGCCAGACACAGGACATGAGGGACACAGCCAGACACGGGACATCAGGGACACAGCCAGACACAGGACATGAGGGGATACAGACAGACACAGGACATGAGGGACACAGCCAGACACGGGACATCAGGGACACAGCCAGACACAGGAATCAGTGACACAGCCAGACACAGGACATGAGGGACAGGGCCAGACACGGGACATCAGGGACACAGCCAGACACAGGAATCAGAGACACAGCCAGACACAGGACATGAGGGACACAGCCAGACACAGGACATCAGGGACACAGCCAGACACAGGACATGAGGGACACAGCCAGACACAGGACATCACGGGACACGGCCAGACACGGGACATGAGGGACACAGCCAGACACGGGACATGAGGGACACAGCCAGACACAGGACATGAGGGGACACGGCCAGACACAGGACACGAGGGACACAGCCACACACAGGACATGAGGGATACAGCCAGACACAGGACATGAGGGGACACGGCCAGACACAGGACATGAGGGACACAGCCACACACAGGACATCAGTGACACGGCCAGCCCCGGGACATCAGGGGCACTCAGCCCACGCAGCCGGCACCGCTGACTGCTCAAAGGCACAGTAAAGCCGCCCCTAAGGCCCAAAGTCCCCCAGCTTTCCCTGGGATTCAGTGCTAAAGTACTGCTGCAGTCTGGGATCTGTGTTTGCAGGCCGGGTGTCCTTTCCCCAGTTGCTGTGTGCTGACTTTCACTGCCATCAGCCTCCTTAATCCTCTTGTCAGCTCAGAACAAGCATGGGTCACCTCCAGGGCAGCAGAGACAAAGCAGGGAGCGCGTCCAGGAGGGAGCCCAGCACACCTCAAAGCCCACAGATTAATTAATTAATTAATTAATTAACACTCCACGGACAAATTCACTGCCACAAAAACAACCTGCTGCTGGGAGGGGGAATGAAAAAATGCTACCGGAGCGAAATGTTGATGCTATTTTAGTTTAGAAAGCTCACACTGAACAACCATGAACTTCAACCCACAAACTCTGGCACTGGGACTTCGCAGCAACTGGGCTCCATCACACAAAGCCCGTGCCGCTATAAATACCAGCACACACAAATTCTAGCTGCCTGCCTTGCATGGAGCAGCCTGGATGCTGCAAGCAGGATTTTTATAGCAGCACTGAGTAAGTAATTCTGAGAGGTTTCCAAGCAGAGAAGTAGTAGTGGCGGTAAGCCTTCCCCGCCCGCCGTCTTGCAGCCATATATATATGAGAGTGTACTTTTAACCAAACATAAGTGCTCTCATATACAGCAAAAACCCCATCCAGGCTCCTGACAAAGATGTACATACAGTTTATATACAGACACGCCACTGTTTGGAAAATCAGTTACTCGTGAGATTCAAAAAATGGTTTCCTTGTAACTCCTAGTAATTGTTAGAACAGATTCAGCAGTGGAGCACAGCCTTTGAAGCAGCATCATAAACATCTTGAAAATAAAGTAGATTTTATGTTGGATCGTGGGCTGCTCGTCTTGACTTTGCTCCCTTGGGGTAAACACAAAGTTCACTATTGCACAAGATGCCTCCACGGGAAATTAATAAAGTTCATTCATAAGAATCAAAGGTGTCTTTGCTATCTCTGCCAGAGAATAAAAGTTTATGAGAACAGAAAATCTCTCCTGATTTCTTTCCTCCTTCATTTTTAAACTGGATTCTGTCCCTTTATTCTCCCAGAGCAGCACAGTGTGTACCCTGGCGGGTGTGGCTGACACAGCGGGGCAACGCACTGTGACATAACCCGGATCCCCTCAGGTCTCCAGCCCTTTGAACACCTCCCTCTCTCTCTGCAGGCAGAGACGCCACCAGCTCGGGGACCCCTCTGCGAGGTGGAGCACTCCGCCACTCTGGCTGCTGACCCACGCTCAGCCAGCCCGCAGCTGGCTCCCTGGGACTTGCCGATGATGTGGAGCAGCTGGAAGCAGAAGAGGGGAAAAGGCAGGAGCAGAAAGCCTCCACTCCCTGCCAAGGAAGTGGCCCAGGCTCTCCTGGGTACATTTTCCACGGACACCACCAAGTCGTGAGCCCCGTGATTGCAATGGCATCCCCGGGGACATCTCTTTAAATTATTTTTCCAGCTGAGCAGATGCGGCTGCTCCTGCTCTCCTGAAGGGATTAGTCCCACAATAAACACCCCCAGGCAGTGCCCTTCCTCCATCCCCTACCCCCCAGCCCAGAGGTGCTGAGCAGAACACCTGGTCCAAGGTAAAGGAGGTTTGATACCCTCCCACCACCTTTGGCACCTGGTTACCGATTAAACAGCTCCACGTGCCCACATGTAATTCCTTCTGAAAGCACGCAGATCTCAGGGAAGCTGATAAAACCTGCAGGTGTGTGGCCACGCCAGCTCCATCCAGGAATCCCTCCAAACCACCTGGGCAGGACACAGAGCTGCGGTGGGATTTCTGGGCTGGGGGGTGTGTGCACATTTTCTGTCATTCTCCTGCCTTCTCGGGTCTTTCCTCCTGACTGATCACAAACTGACAGCAACACTTCAAGCACTGCACTCCTTAGCAATGATCACCACGTGCATTCCCTCCCCACATCCTGGTTATCCTGGTTTCCCCAGGAAGGCACAGGGACACTGTGTATTCCATGCCCTGGCTGCTCAACCCAGCTGGCTCTAAATCTAAAATGTATTAAAATAAATGAAATGTGTCAAATCCAGCATGGTGAGAATGGGCAGAGGAAAGGGAGCATCTGCTTTTACATCTTCAAGCTCATACAATCCTTTCTTTACACTCTCTTGTGCTATCCCATTTATTTTGTCAAAATAGCTTTGACTTTGGTTGGGTTTTTTCTGTTTATTTTTTATTCTGAATCGGAAATGTTCTGCTGGGTATTTCCCACAAGTCAGTGAGGTCATGTACAAGTCTGCTAAGAAAATAATCTCTATACGCAAAGGCGAATTTTTCACGGTTTTTGGCAGTCTTCTGGAAGCTGTGCATGAAAAGAAATTGGGCTGAAAAAGCTGTGAATGAACACATAAAACCGTGAGCAAAATATAAGAAGATGACCACCTGTATGAATGATATGACACTGGTAAAACTCCTCAGGATCAGTCTCGGATTATTAACCTGCCACCAGGGAATGTTTCTTCCACATTTATCACCTATTTCCATGCACATATCTGTTGCCATTTAAAAATGGCAATATAAATCCTAAAGATACCCACTGAAGCCAAAATTTTGAGAGGCGCTGTCAGTGCAGGAGGAGTTTTTGGACATCAGAAGGGATTTCCCCATGGAAAGGGAGGTCAGGAATTGGAACTGCCCAGGGAGGTGCTGGAGTGCCCATCCCTGGAGGTGTCCAAGGAAGGCCTGGACGTGGCACTGAGAGCTCTGGGCTGCATGACAAGGTGGGGATCGGGTGACAGCTTGGGAGGCTGGGAGGGCTTTTCCAACCTCAGGGATTCTGGGATTCTGTGATAACCTAACAATCCTGAGGAACAGAGTCACGGAAAACGGGGTTATGGAATCCACAGTACATAATACAATCACACCCTTCTCAAGAATACCAAAAATAACCAACTAAAATAACCAACTAAAGCACAGGAGGCGTCACCAACTATTCAGTCACAAATTTTCTGCAAGCCACAGAAAACAAACACACGGATAAAATTACAGGTCATGTATTCCCAGTGGAGACAAGAACACTCTGATGGCACTCCACGTGGCAGAACAGACATCACCAGTCAGGGATCTTGTCCTCGTGCATCACCTGTTCTGTGCTGGAATAACAAACCCTGCCCCAACAAATCCTTACCCTATCAGTAAGGATTTAACCGCCAGCACTAAACCACTGAGATTGTCCTAGCACTGCTCTAAGCAAGTTTAAAATGCTGCCTGGGCCCAGCAGGGACCTCCAGCGGAACAGAATGTCCTGAAGCCAATTACCTGCACTGGAAGCCCTGTCAGGGAGCAGGAGTCACACATCACAGAGCGCTCTGAGCAGAGGAGGACGCCACAACAGTTGCAGCAGGCTCTGTGGCTGCTGGCTGCAGCACTGAGGTGGCCCAGAGAGCTCACCGCCTCTTGGAGCCACCCCGACAACGAACACCTCAAATCCGGCCTTCAAACACAAAAACCCAAACCAGCTGGTGGCAGCTGCAGTGTCCACCTGCAACACGCAGCTAAGGGTGGGCGAGAAAAGAAAAACAATTGTTAACAGGAAAACCTACTCCAGTGGCAAAGAGCAACACATTAGTTTGCACAAGGGCGAGGGCTGGGTCCTGCCCCCGATGCTGTCCTTCTGTAGCTCTTGTTTTTGGGACACGTGCCTTAGGGGAAACCAACTGCTGCGAAGACTTGAGACAGGATGTAAAAATGAAATGTAATCAAGTAAAACGTGATAACCTCAACAAGCTGACAGCAAGAAATAACACCCTTTATCTGTTTCTGTACATAGATAATATATATATATATATCTATGCACACGTGAGGCACAAGGGGCAAAGTACTCGGTGTGTTTAATAAATCACTTATGTCTTTGCTGAATATCCAAAATGCATTTCCATACAGATACGGCATCCAGCAGTATCACTCAGTGAGCTTTCTGATCCATTCCAACAGGCGTCAGCAGGAAGGACAGGCTGATACAGCAGAGACAAACTAATGCAGAATGGGCTTCCCTCTCACCAGTGTAACTTGTTGGAGGCATTAAAAAATTCAAAAAATCAATTGCCATTAACCAGAAGCTCCCGACTCCCTTCTATTCCTCAAGAAACAAAATTGCATTGTGCTCAGTCCAGCTGAGAATTCCGTGGTTAAAAAAACCAAAAAAATGGAAGGACATTACCACTAGGAAAACAGTAAGAAATGACCTATTGTTCTCGTTTCTGAATGCTATTGAATAATCAGCATTTGGAAAAGCTTACAGGGGTTGAAGTAATTTCCACTGGCATGTCAAAGTCTTTAGAGCTCAGAAAGTCTCGAGACAATCTGATCTTGACAAATCACAGCCATCTACTCTTTTCTCCTTCCCTGACACAGCAATCTCAATTTCACTTCTGCAGTCAGCCAGTCTCTACCTTCCACAGTTCTCTCTCCCTCTTTTTAGGCAGCCTGGATTCATGCAGCACTGAGGCATCTTGCACTCTACTGTCCAGGGGGAAAGGGAAGGGTAAAATAACCCAGCCCCACTGCTCAGGAAATGCCCTGCCAGAGACAGGCAGATTTGCCACCTTTCTTGACCACTTGAGGCATCTTGGATCAGCCACCAAAAGCCCTCACCTGATTTCTTACCAGTTTTAACTTACATATTATAAGCTTCAAGATTCCCGAAGGCCACTACAACTCCAGTGGAAAAAAGAAAAAAAGAGGCTGAGGATGGGCTTGTGGAAACAGGAATAGTTGTGTGAATGCTACTTTCTTGTAAGTCTGCCTCAAAGCATGGAATTAACATGATATCTCTACCTCCCAGTTAGCTCCCACCAAGGTTTATTTTTAGATGCTCTTTCAGACTCCGCAGAGGGATGTTTCTTAGGTGATGTGGCTCAGCCCCAGTTCCCAGTGCCCCAGGAGAGGGCCAGGGCTAGGACAGAGAGGCTAACACTTCCTATGGTTAGCGGGCCCGAATTCAGAGTTAACTTTTGCAAACTCTGACATCAGACCCTGTTCCTGCCAAAGCTCTCCCTTGGCTCAGCCAGCCCCTCCTGCAGCCAGTGCCAGGCAGTGCCAGCAGCCCCTCCTGTGCCCGGGGCAGCACCGGCCGTGAGGACAGCAGCCAGGATGGCCAGAGCAGCCGGGATGGCCAGAGCAGCCGGGCTGGCCAGAGCAGCCGGGATGGCCAGAGCAGCCGGGATGGCCGGAGCAGCCGGGATGGCCAGAGCAGCCGGGATGGCCGGAGCAGCCGGGATGGCCGGAGCGGCCGGGATGGCCGGAGCGGCCGGGATGGCCGGAGCAGCCGGGATGGCCAGAGCAGCCGGGATGGCCAGAGCAGCCGGGATGGCCGGAGCAGCCGGGATGGCCAGAGCAGCCGGGCTGGCCAGAGCAGCCGGGATGGCCGGAGCAGCCGGGATGGCCAGAGCAGCCGGGATGGCCGGAGCAGCCGGGATGGCCAGAGCAGCCGGGATGGCCAGAGCAGCCGGGATGGCCGGAGCGGCCGGGATGGCCAGAGCAGCCGGGATGGCCGGAGCGGCCAGGATGGCCAGAGCAGCCGGGATGGCCAGAGCAGCCGGGATGGCCGGAGCAGCCGGGCTGGCCAGAGCAGCCAGGATGGCCGGAGCGGCCAGGATGGCCGGAGTGGCCGGGATGGCCGGAGCGGCCGGGATGGCCGGAGCGGTCAGGATGGCCAGAGCAGCCGGGATGGCCGGAGCAGCCTGGATGGCCAGAGCAGCCGGGATGGCCGGAGCGGTCAGGATGGCTGCAGCAGCAGCAGGTGCCACCAGCAGCCCTCACTCTGCAGGGGCAGGAACTGCTCCCTGCCTCGACACCCTGCTCAGGCTGCGTCCCCAGGACAAGGTGATGGGACTCTCAGCTGGACAGGACACACACCAGTCAGACAGCACAAACCCGCCAGCTGGACAGGACACACACACCAGCAGGACAGGACACACACACCAGCAGGACAGGACACACACACCAGAAGAACAGGACAGCCACACCAGCCAGACAGGACAGCCACACCAGCAGGACAGGACACACACACCAGCCGGACAGGACACACACACCAGCCAGACAGGACACACACACCAGCCAGACAGGACACACACACCAGCAGGACAGGACACACATACCAGCAGGACAGGACACACACACCAGCCAGACAGGACAGCCACACCAGCCAGACAGGACACACACACCAGCAGGACAGGACACACACACCAGAAGAACAGGACACACACCCACCTTGTTGGTGCGCGGGTTCAGCATGAGCGGCTTGCCCTTCTCCTTGGTGTGCAGGCTGCGCCGCGCCATCGCGCAGGGCGCCGCGGCCACGCGCAGTCGGGACAGCATCCTCCCTCCTCCGGAGCACCTGGCAAGGCAAAGGCAGCACTCAGGCACCTGACAGAGCCAGCAGGGCCCGTGGCCACACCCGCGGGCCGTCTGCTGCCACAGGGAAGCACAGGCAGCGTGAGACTCCTTGTAACACCGTAAAGCGAAAACACAAAAGCGCCTTGCGGCAGCCAGGAGGGGAAAAGGAAGGAAGGGTTTGGAATGCTGAGAGCACAGAGTGGAGGGAACACACAGGGCTCCTGACCGGAGCTGTCCCTCGGTGCTGCCTCACGCCATCCTGGCAGAGCAGAAACGGCAGCAGGGATTTTAGCTGCCCATGGTGACCCACGGAATGGGCAGCGGCACAAACGCCAGCCAGGACAGGGCAGCCTGGGCAGGTGCAGCCACAAAATCCCCACTGAGATCCTCTGGAGCTCTCCAACAATGAAATCTCTGGGCCTGGACAACACAGGAGAGAAACTGTGTCTGCCAGCGTATTAAAACTCTGCTACAACAAAACGTGGAATTAAAATGGCCAAAACCTCCACTGAACTGTGGTTTCAGGCTTAGATTTTTACAATTCCAAACTTTAAAAACAGAAAGTTTATTTTCAGAGAGAATATATCCTTTAAAATAAAGGATGTTTCCCTAAAAGAATTTAAGGTTGTTAGTATAACTCAAGTTCTGATCCTGACAGGTGTTAACAACTCTTGAACTCATTTTACTCCATTACTGATCACAAGCTCTTTGCAGAAGAAAATACCATTTATCACGTGCTTGTATATGGCAGGACCAGCAGGGAATGTGCCCTGGACTCATCTCCCAGAGATTATTTCTCCAAGACAGAGAGACCACGGGAAGCACAGCAGGACCTCACCAGGACCGTGGTCTGTGTGGTGACACGGGGAGGGGACACGCCGGCCAGGACAGCAGGGGACCAGGAGAGGGGACCCGTCACCCCCCAGCCCAGCTACACACTCACAGCCCAGACAGGCAGGGACAGTAAAGCAGGGCATGAGACATTTTTAAGGAATGAAATGATGCATGGCTTGGATTTTTAATTTCTTCCAGATGGGAGACAAAATTGAATTAAGGAACAAAACCTCATTATCTTAAATATCGCCTGAATACTTAAGAAGACCTTTCTATAATCAAATTTGCACATAATCAGCTTTTAAGATGGCTGGTCTTACAGGTTACAGTCTGAGGATTTTCTTGAAAATCTTTCCAAGCATTAAAAAAATACGCCAACATTTAACATTTTTCACCATCAGATATGCCCAAGTATCTCTTCTTCCCACTATGAAGCGTACAGGGAAGCTGCTCTGCATCCAGAAGCATCCATTCCTCTCAAGCTTTACTTGCTTTTTTAGGCCTGTGAATGACAAAAGTCCCACTCAAACCCCCTGTGTTGGTTTGTTTTGGGGTAAAGACCATAAATTTGCTGTGTGGAGTGGGACGGGAGGCACGGGAGGAAGCCTTGCCAGCAGCACAAAACAAATGTTGCCTGGAACGTGCTCGTTCCTCCCCAAACCTGCTAGCGGTGGAGTGAGCCCAGCTGGGCTGCCAGCACTCAGGAAATCAGGATCAGACTAGGGAAATCAATGCTGTGCTGCAAAAACACATTAATTTTGTGCTGCCTTCAGGATCGCCAAATTCAGTTTCAACTGGTTTTAGATCTGGTTGCTCGTTTGGCAGCGCCACGCGGGGGCAGGTCCATCTCCCCGTGCCGGGGAGCCCAAAAACGGTCTGTGACTCCAGCGTCACAGCAAGGCCCATCCCAGAGTCCCGTCAGCCTGGTGCCACCGTGGCGCCAGCCTGTCACCAGCAAATACCTTAAACAAGGAATTAAAAGGTACAACAAGCACCACACCCTACCAAACTCTAATTAAATTTAAATTACTCGGGTGCAATTAATGAGCATTTAAGAACCAAACAAGAGTGCGGCCGAGATTCACCTGAACTTGATCAATTAACTCTAATCAATGAGGCAGAGGGGAAAAGACTTTTCAGAGGAGATGCAAATCTTGCTTTCTTCCCTGATGTGTGAGAGGTGAGACTTGCTCCTCTCCGAGGTGTCACACCAGCACCTAAAATTATTCTCTTGATGGAGGTATCTCAGATTCATAAAGGGGGAGAATCAAGTTTCATTTTCCACTGAGCCCTCTGTTTAGATCCAAGAGATATTATCCCAGTTAATTTATATCCATCACAAAACCTGACTGGTCACTCAGCCCCGAGCTCTCCCTCCCCTGCGCTTCTCATTGTTCCCCGTTTCTGTTTCCTCTCCTATCCTGCCCACCTCCTCCAACTCCTGTTGTCACAGACTTCTGAATGTGGTTTGGCAAGGGTTTGCCTCCAAAACCCACCTTAACACCACCTGCCCTGACCCCACGAAGCAGGAAATCCCTCCCCATGCCTGTCCATACTGCTCTGCAGGGCTGCCAGCAGCTCTGCCTGCACGCCCGTGGCCCTCTGTGACCCACCCCAGCTCTGCTGGCCACCAGCCTTGTCCCCTGGACTCGTGGGGAAGGACAAAGGGACACGAAGCCTCACGCTCTGCGGCTCACTTTTGCTGGGGAGCCACAAGAACAGGTGTGGGGGAAAGGCCCCCAAAAGGTCCCCGAGCCACCACCTGGTTTCAAGGAGATGGAGGGGCTGGATCGTGCAGCTCTTTGGGGAGGCTTTAACATGGTTTATGATGGTTTTGTAGGAGAGGCCAGGCTTGAGAGGGTGGCAGTGAAACCATAAAAAACAGGAGAGATCATTTTGGCAGTAGAAGCTGACAGAGAATCCCAAAGTGGTTTGGGTGGGAAGAGACCTCAAAGCTCATCCAGTCCCACCCCTGCCATGGGCAGAGACACCTCCCATTGTCCCAGGCTGCTCCAGCCCCATCCAGCCTGGCCTTGGGCACTCCCAGGGATCCAGGGGCAGCCACAGCTGCTCTGGGCACCCTGTGCCAGGGCCTGCCCACCCTCCCAGCCAGCAATTCCCAGTTCCCAATATCCCATCTGTTCCTGCCCTCTGGCAGTGGAAGCCATTGCCTGTGTGCTGTCCCTGCAGGCCTTGTCCCCAGTCCCTGTGCAGCTCTCCTGGAGCCCCTTGAGGCCCTGGCAGGGGCTCTGAGCTCTCCCTGGAGCCTTCTCTTGTGCAGCTGAACAGCCCCAGCTCTGCCAGGCTGGCTCCAGAGCAGAGGGGCTCCAGCCCTGGCAGCAGCTCCGTGGGGGAGGGATGTGAAGTGGGGGAAAGAGCAGCACCTGCAACGATGTGAAAACACACACGGAGGACCGAGGCTGTGCAACGTCCTGTGAGGAGGAATTAGGAAGAAAGCAGCAGAATTGAATGAGGAATAAATTCCTGCCTGCACACGTGTCAGCACAATCAGGATCTCTGCTCTCCCCTCAGTGCTTGACAATGGTGAGACCTACACCAAGACTGTGGAGCACCTCCAGACTGAGTCCAGCACAGCCGGGAACTTTTGAGTTGCTGTGTCACAAGTTAAGGGGATTAAGTCCTTCAGCACACCGGAGGACAGCTCCCCGCTGTGCCTTATCAGGAGGCATCTGCCCGGGTCAAACTAATTACCAACATGCACAAGCGCCCTTATCTGGGAGCAAATGTTCTGCCGCTCCAATTATGGATTTGTTAAATGGCAAAACCTACTTTCAAGGGAAAGGTTCATCACGCTCTTAAAAGGCAGAACTGGGCTGGCCAGAGAGTCGGGAAGCTCAGAGTCAATTAAAGCAAGGCCAGCTTCAATTACTGCCCAGGCTGCCTGACCTGTGGGTCTCCCCTCAGTGCCAAGGAGTGTCTGTCCCTGCACAGCAACCCGTGCTGCATGACTCTGCAGTCTGCCTTCAGTCTGAAGGGTGGGGAAACACAAATGAAAATCCCTGAAATCCCGTGTCAGTGATTTGTTCCAGCCTTTCTTCCGTGTACAGAAACTGACCTGTGTTGAGGAGCTTTTCTGTATTGACAAGCTTGAAATCATTAACTCAAGGCCATGGAGGCCCCACAGAATTTCCAATCTTTTAGGCCTCAATCATTTCTAAGCCAATAGACATTGTCTCCTGTGCCCCCCACAGCCATCCCTCTGTGAGCCTGCACCACCCCAGGTCTGCAGCGGATGCACCATGCACTTTATTCTCTTTTTTTTTTTTTTTTTTCAGTAATAAACAGCCCAGCTTGGCCCACCCAAGCATGACACAAACCAGGCACACACTAGCTGGCTTCATCACTTCAGTAACGATAAAGCAGTCTAAAATTATTACATTAGGCAAGCACGGGCTGTAAGTGTGTCTCCCCACGAGACTTCCACCTAAAGAAAGCAGCTCTCCCTGCACCCACCACCCTTCAGCAGGCCAAGGAGCCACTTTTGTTCCAGAACAGAGCATCCCAGGAGGAAGGAGCAGAGGGCCGAGGGGGGGGGGGGACGTGGTTCTGCACAGCAGCTCGGCACCTCCGGCTCCCTGAGCTGGCCAGATGCTACTGCTGAGGAAAGTCAGCAGGAAACAGTGGCAAAACTATTTCAGGTTCCCTCCAGCAAAGTCCCGGGCCACCGCTTTAAAGGACATTTCTAAGGCACCTTGAGATCTGCAGATTAAGAGGAACAGTCATGGGCAGAAATTACTAATGAAGTGCTTGGCAGAGGCAGGCGGGTTATTTTGGAAGCAGATCTTTAGCATATTGGAATTACTTTTCTTCCCTTTCATTCTGAGGCAGCCAGTTCAACAGGAAGAAAAGTTAGGTGTGGAGCACTTAGGCAGAGCAAGCAGGTTCACCACTTGAGGCTGGAAACATTCACTGAACAAAGCACACTTAGGTGAACTCAGGGGAGAATGATTTCAGAACACTTCCCTAAAAAGAGTATTTGTCATTTAGTGCAATTCACAGTACTATCAGACGTCTTGCAGCACGAGCAGAAAGCAGGGCTGAATTGTTTGGTATTGGAGTCTTGGCTGGTAGCAGACAACATCAGAGAGCTGTGTTTTTATACGTTTACTGACCTAAATAATCTGATTCTTAAGAACCAGGAAGTCCATTATCTTTTGCTGTGGAAACCGCAGCAGCAGTATTTTCGGCCAAGTCTGACAAAACGTACTGAAATTCTTGATTTATTTTAATTTGTGTAACTAGGAGGGCTACTGGTGGTAAAGGCAAGGACAAAGACCTTATCCTAAAAGCCCTCAGAAATAGCCCAGGAATAAGCAGAAAGGTACTCATGCTCTGGAGAAGTGGCACGCCCCTGGGCTGGAGCTGCTCAACCCAGAAGCACAGATTTTTTTGGGGATGCAGGTTGAGGGGTGGACAAGGATGTTCCCAACAACTGCTGCACTTACAAAACAGGGAGTTCTTCCTGGGAAAGCAGCAGAGCAGAGAAGCCGAGCTGCTGGCAGCTCGGTGCAGGTGAAGCGAATGCCTGCCAACCTCTTACAAACCTCGGCGTGCACTGGCCGGGGCTTTAAAAAGAAATACCCCACTTAAATTACAGGAAAACCTGAGAACCTATCCGTGCACCACAGTGCTGCTTCGGCTGCAGGGAAGGTGCTGGCACCACTGGTAAAGATGAGCATTCAATCAGTACTCACTCAACCATGCGCTTTGACAGCTTCTGTCTTAGTTTGCAGAGCAAAAGGCTCCCAATCTTGCCTGCACTCAAGCTGCTGACTCACAAGGCAACGCACAGGATTAGCAGAACTTCCCTCCTGTGACTGTAACACACAGTTTCTTCTAAAACACAGGCTCAGGTTAAATTTCTACAGATCTCATAGCGTCTAATAAGGCATTAGATACTGCTGGCTGCACACGCACAGGCCACCGGCAGAGCTGCGCATTCTGCCCAGCTCTTTCATTTGCCCACATGTGAATTACAGGTACATAGAAAACCTCCCTTTGATGTTCACTGCTTTTTGGAATTACCAACACAAAGGCGCCAAATAATCGACATTTGGTGGTGCTGATCTTGCTTGGACGCCACGCTGTCCGTTTTCACCAACCCTTTACCAATGTGCTGTAAGTTTGGTTTGGTTTTCCTCCTGTTAATTACGAGATTCTTGCCATGACACAACACCCCGGGTGGCTCAGACAACACCCCTTAGTCAGTATTTTTTAGCGGAGCGTGGAGCCAGCGACGGCGGCGTGTCAGCCACGGCAGCCAGGAGGCCAAACCCGAACAGTAACTCTCAAGTACCGGGCGGCGCTTCCTGCTCCAAGGCCGCGCCAGCTGCTCCGCTCCTTCCCAACTTTCACTCTCCAGGGCCACGGGGAAGTTCAGGGCAGGTCGGGCCCGGCACGGGGGGGGGCCGCGGGAGCGGCCGGGCCCGCTGGGTGGGCGCTGCCCGCGGCCTCGGGCAGCTCCCGGCGGGCTGGCAGCTCCATTCGTCACCGTTCTGACAGGGGTAAACACGCACGGGCGCAGCCGGGGCTGCTTCCCCCGGCTCCTCGCGGGCACCTCCGCACCTGCCGCAGGGCCCAGGGCTGCCTCCGCCGCAGGCCGAGCCTCGGGGCCTCGCACCGCCGTGCTGCTGCTTCGGCACTACCTCCCCGCGGGGCCGGGCCGGGGACACGGAGCATCCCGGGCGGGCTCCATCCCCTCCCCGCGCCCGGGCGGCCTCCAGCCCCTCAGAACGGCCCGTAAACACGGGTTTATAAAGAGAGAGGGGCCTGTGGTGCGCCGCCGCAGTTGTATAATTGTTACCAGAACGGGATCTACCTCCTCCTGCGGCTGCTGCCCGCTGAGCGATGCCGGCCGAGGACCTGTTCCTACAGAGCGAGAGCAGCGCCCGCCCGCCGGAGCTGCGTCCACCGCAGAACCCGCCACTGAATGGAGCCAACACCGAGGCGCCGGGGAGGGACACCCCGGGAGGCGGGTGTTGGTCGTGACTGACATCTGACGCAACCAATAGAAGAGAAGGAAGCTCGCAAGCGACAGTGGCGTTCGGCCAATGAACGTTTTATCCCGCCCCCGCAGAGGGGAAAGCGGGATAGGCGCGGCGAGGAGGGATCCGTCGCAGGCTAATTGGACTGGCGAGACAGCCAATCAGCGCCGAGGGGCGGGGCGAGGGGCGGGACTGGGGACGGGCGTGTGAGGGGATGGGAATGGGGGATGGGAACGGGGGATGGGAACGGGAGTGTGAGGGGATGGGAATGGGAGTGTGAGGGGATGGGAATGTGAGGGGATGGGAATGGGAGTGTGAGGGGATGGGAACGGGAGTGTGAGGGGATGGGAACGGGAGTGTGAGCGGATGGGAACGGGAGTGTGAGGGAATGGGAACGTGAGTGTGAGGGAACGGGAATGTGAGTGTGAGGGGATGGGAATGTGAGGGGATGGGAATGGGAGTGTGAGGGGACAGGAATGGGAGTGTGAGGGGATGGGAATGTGAGGGGATGGGAACAGGAGTGTGAGGGGATGGGAACGGGGGATGGGAACGGGAGTGTGAGGGGATGGGAATGGGAGTGTGAGGGGATGGGAATGGGAGTGTGAGGGGATGGGAATGTGAGGGGATGGGAACAGGAGTGTGAGGGGATGGGAATGTGAGGGGATGGGAACAGGAGTGTGAGGGGATGGGAATGTGAGGGGATGGGAACAGGAGTGTGAGGGGATGGGAACGGGGGATGGGAACGGGAGTGTGAGGGGATGGGAATGTGAGGGGATGGGAATGTGAGTGTGAGGGGATGGGAATGTGAGTGTGAGGGGATGGGAATGTGAGTGTGAGGGGATGGGAATGTGAGGGGATGGAAACGGGAGTGTGAGGGGATGGGAACGGGAGCGTGAGGGAATGGGAACGTGAGTGTGAGGGAACGGGAATGTGAGTGTGAGGGGATGGGAATGGGGAACGTGAAGGGCTGGGGAATAGGGAATATGAGGGGATGGGTAACATGAGGGCATAGGGAATGGGAATGGGGAACCTGAGGGGACAGGATCCTGAGGGGTTGGAGGCCATAAGATGGAGGTCTGTGAGGGAATGGGGCTGTGAGGGGAATGGGGCTGTGAGGGAATGGGGCTGTGAGGAGCCAGGGTCCATGAGGGAATGGGGCTGTGAGGAGCCGGGGTCTGTGAGGGGAAGGGGCTGTGAGGGAATGGAGCTGTGAGGAGCTGGGGCTGTGAGGAGCCGGGGTCCATGAGGGAATGGGGCTGTGAGGGGATGGGACTGTGAGGAGCTGGGGTCCATAAGGAGCCAGGGTCTGTGAGGGAATGGGGCTGTGAAGGGACGAGGCTGTGAGGAGCCGGGGTCCATAAGGAGCCTGGGGCTGTGAGGAGCCAGGGGCTGTGAGGGAATGGAGCTGTGAGGGAATGGGGCTGTGAGGAGCTGGGGTCCTTGAGGGGAAGGGGCTGTGAGTAGCCGGGGGCTGTGAGGGAATGGGGCTGTGAGGAGCTGGGGCTGTGAGGAGCCAGGGTCTGTGAGGGAATGGAGCTGTGAGGGAATGGGGTTGTGAGGAGCCAGGGTCCATAAGGAGCCTGGGTCCATGAGGGAATGGGGCTGTGAGGAGCCGGGGGCTGTGAGGGAATGGGGCTGTGTGGAGCTGGGGTCCTTGAGGGGAAGGGGCTGTGAGGGGATGGGGCTGTGAGGAGCCGGGGTCCATAAGGAGCCTGGGTCCATGAGGGAATGGGGCTGTGAGGAGCCGGGGGCTGTGAGGGAATGGGGCTGTGTGGAGCTGGGGTCCATGAGGCGAAGGGGCTGTGAGGGGATGGGGCTGTGAGGGAATGGGGCTGTGTGGAGCTGGGGTCCATGAGGAGCCTGGTCTGTGAAGGAATGGGGCTGTGAGCGCTGTGTGGCACCCAGGACGGTGGGGACCGTGGCTCCACAGGAGCATCCCGCCGGGGAGGAGGGTGAGGGGGAAAGGCAGAGCAGAAGGAAGGAGCAGAGAACGGTGGCAGGGAAACGGGGTCACTCCACACGGAGTTCCTTGTGGCAGCATGGAAGCTGCTCCCAGTGGCCAGGGCCGCCGTGCTGGATGCCCTATGTGGAACAGGGCTCCTCAGAACATGCAGGGCCACAGCGCTGAGGTAAGCCCAGCCTGGTCTGATGCCTCATGGGGCCTGGAGGGCTGGGATACCCTTGGACTCAAACAGAAGGCTTGGCAGAAGTCATCCGGACAGCTAATGCTGCAGGTCAGCACTGAAATTGCAGAAGCACAGAGCAAAGCCATCACTTTTCACAATAACACTCGGCTGTTTGTCCTCAGAATGGTCTCACCTCAGTGGAAGTGATACCCGCCCCCAGCTCAGCCTCCACAGAGTTTGAAGAGGGAAAGTACAGGGGTATGAAACACGACAGCTCAGCCCATCCCAGCCTTCGTCTGCCTCCTCTCCAGCCCAAACTCAGATATTTTCAGTGCTGTAGATTTTGAGACTGTTAATCACAGAATCCTGGAATGGTTTGGGTTGGAAAGGACCTTAAATCTCATCTATAGGCAGGGACACCTTCCACTGCCCCAGGCTGCTCCAAACCATGTACAGCCTGGCCTTGGGCACCTCCAGGGACCCAGGGGCAGCCACAGCTGCTCTGGGCACCCTGAACCAAGGCCTGCCCGCCCTCACAGCCAGCAATTCCTGCCCAATATCCCATCTCACGCTCCCCATTTTCTGTTAGAAAGAGAAAATTTTATTTTAACAGGAACTTCTACTAAGTAAGAATTTTAATTCTCTGCCACCAGCACCAAACACGATTTAAATAGTTTGATGTACGAAGGAGCACCGTGCAGTTAAAGGAAGCAGAGTCACTATAGTAACAGTATTAGATACGTAAACCTACTTAATCAAAACCTCCTCTCCTAATTACAATTTTGAGGCCTGTCATGAAGAGCACATTCAGCTGCTTTCCCCCTCCCCTCCCCGTCAGCATGACTGTGGCAGGTTTGAAACGTTTCAGAATAATGCTGCCCTGCACCCATAAACAAAAGAGATTGCGAAAATAACCTGCGAGGTCATGACTTTGTGCCGGGCTAAAAATAGCCCAAATTGGAGGCATTTAAAGATGCCTGGCTTCGTACCCAAATTGCATAAATCACTTCTGCTGTAAACCCGTGTCACTCCAGACCGGCGGAGGATATTCCCCAGGATCACCTAATGAGCAGCTGAGGCCTCGCTGGAACACGCTGCGCAGCACTTTGTTGTGAAAGAACGGCTGCCTGGAGAGCTGGGCTGCAATTAGTCACAGCAGAGAAAAACCTGCACCCCAGGGGCTGCAATCTGGGCTGCGGGGCCCAGAGCTCCCAGCGGCGGGTTTGGATGGGAGGGAGAGCTGTCATTTCCACGCGGCACCCGCTGCCTTCCAGCCCCCGCCTTCTCCCGGCAGCCCCGCGGTACCGGTTTGGTTCTTTCCCAAATCCAGGCTCCGAACCTCTTCCAAGACACAGGTGCAGAGGAGGCCTGGCCGTGCTTTGTGCCTCAGCACGGCCCCAGCTGCCGTGGGGGGCAGCAGGGTCATGGAATCACTGAACCATTTGGGCTGGAAAAGCCCTCACACCCTCAAGTCCAACCATTCCCCCAGCACTGCCAGGGCCACCACTGCCCCATGTCCCCAAGTGCCACATGGCTCAGGGGGTGGGGACTCACTAGTGCCCTGGGCAGCTGTGCTGGGGCTGGACAGCCCTTTCCATGGGGAAATTCCTGCTGCTGGCCACCCTGAGCCTGCCCTGGCCCAGCCTGAGGCCGTTCCCTCTCCTCCTGTCCCTGTTCCCTGGAGCACAGCCCGACCCCCCCCCGGCTGTCCCCTCCTGTCAGGAGCTGTGCAGAGCCACAAGGTCCCCCCTGAGCCTCCTTTTCTCCAGGCTGAGCCCCTTCCCAGCTCCCTCAGCCCCTCCTGGGGCTCCAGCCCCTTCCCAGCTGTCCCAGCCCCCCGGTGTCTCTCTCTGTGAGTCTGTGTGCCACTGCCTGTGCTATAGAACCAGAGGAGCTGCTGCTCCTCCTTCCTCAGCAGGGCTTTCATCACCCTATTTGGTGCTCACTCGGAAGTTTCCTCTGGCACACGGAACGTTGCTGCTCTGCTGTTGCCGAGAGCCGTGAGCCCGTGCAAAGCCAGCCAGCACGGAGCTGCCGTCCCTCCTGGCTGGGCTGGAGCAGCCTCCGCGGGTGCTGCAGCTCGCCCACTGCGGGGTGGCAGCTCATTCAGAAATTTCTAACGCAGCAGATGGCTGTTTCATGATCACTCCACACTTCCCGCGTGCACAGGCCGTTGCGTTTTACTGGGGCTCCTTTCCAAGAGGGAGCCAGTGGTTTGTGCTAAATTAAAACTGCATCTCCCAAAAAACTGTTTGAAGGTAGTTTTCTTAAATCACACCAAGGTGGTTTCTTAAGTCACTTCCACCATGCTGAAACAGTGTTCTATTTCTCTTTAGGGTTGCCCTAGATTTGTGGTCATCTTCTGCTTGTTTGTTGTCTCTTTGCTGAGGAGAACTTCCTTTTTTCCCCTCCATTTTTCTCGTGATAAACCATAGTGGTTGTAACCACTTAATGCTTGATAAAGTACACAGAAGACTTTTGTTCCCCATCCCTGAGATAGTTTTGACTCTCCTTTTCATAATGTTTTCAGTTTTTCAAGTATCTCATTTAAAGTATCGTCACCAGCACTGGACCCTGTGTCCCTGCTTTTTCTATCACTGATCCTTGATGCAAATAACTGAACTAAAACAACCTCTGTTCTAGTTGCCTAGATCTGTCCTTTCATTCCTGCCATGGTGCTACGCTGTCACTCCCGTAAACTCACTGATAATGTAGCTAATACAGAACAAATAATTATTTAAGCAGTGATACTGGCTTTTATCTCACTCCAGTCTCAGATGGTTTTGTGGTAAGAACTAGCAGAACAAGCCATGCCTCAGAAGGTTTCTGGGGTTTGATAAAAAATGGCCTCTTGGCCTTTTGCTCTTTATTTCTGTTAAAAAGCAGTGTCAATTGTTCACTCTGACAAGCCTGATATAGAGAGATTACCCCACTGACTCTTCACATTTACATGAGACTGAAGCAGGAACGAGGCAGTAAAGATGATGGCTACCCCGAGTCAAGGTTTGTGAAGAAAAATAATGTCTTTTATTACACCAATTCCACTAAAAGATATTACTGCTCCCTACCAGCCTTGCCCCTTTTACTTCATTAGAACAACAGAGAGCCAAGTATGTTTACTTTGTTTCCGTTTTTTTTTTTTTTTTTTTTTTTTTTTTCTGACTGGTAATTTCATTCTCTTTTAAAGCATTTCTGTGTAAAATTTCTCATTTAGCCTTTTTGGGCTTCAGTGTATGCAGAAGAGTGTCAGGCCCTGAGACCAGCTCACATGGGAACAGCCCACAGTGGTGCTGAGTGACAAATTCCTTTGTCAGTGACTCTCACTGTAGGTTAACAGTCTTTTGCTCCTTTTAAATTTATGTTTTACTTTCTTTTCTTGTGATCTGCAGCTTCTTTTTAGGCCAGTCTGACCTCAAGTCAGCTCTAATCTGCTGAACTGCTGGGCACCAGTGAGAAATCCTGACATGGGCTGACCAGGTGAAATTCGGGCTAGATAGAAGGAAGCAGCTCTTTATGGTGAGGATGGTAAATTTATTGAGGTAAATGATAATGAGGGCGTCAAATTTTCTAATGAGGTTGGCCCGGGTTGCCCAGAGAGGTGATAGATGCCCTGTCCCTGGAAGCATTCAAGGCCAGGTGGGACAGCGCTCTGGGGGAGGCTGGCCATTTTAATGCTTTCATCCCCTAATAAATCTGCTTTTCTGAGGGGGATCGCAGGGGAAGGGAAGGGTAAGCCCCCTCCCCCTCGCTGCTGCTGGCTGTACCCGCTGCACTGAGAACAGGCATATTTATTTGTAGGCGCTGTGCCGCCACTCCCAGCTCTGCTGCAGGCACACGGGGACCTTTTCCTACACCGCCCTCATCAACGGGAGCCTTCTTCCAGAAATCATCCCACAGCAACCCCTCTGCCCCCGAATCATCTCCCTTGGCTCCCTTGGCTCAGGGGCGGCATCCTTCCCGTCCCGACCGGCGTAAACGCAGCCCTGCGGCGCCGACTCGCGTCCTGGAGAGCGAGCCGAGCACAAAGCCGAGCAGCACAGAGGGCCGGGACTGCCCTCTTCTGATCGCCCAGGAGATGCCGAGCCGGGACTGACAGCCTTTGTCTGACCGGAGCGGGCTTGAAAAGCACCGAAACCGCGAATTTCACCGCCAGTTTGCGGGTCCCCACGTGTCGCTGACCTCAGTTAAGCTGGAAAGCCCTCAGACACCTCAGGAGAGAGTCTAACCCCATCGGCCGGGTCTGGCGACACTGCACTCAGGTTTAAGATCTTGAAATCAGTGCTTTTGGTCTCTCTCACCTCACAGGCTGTGATCTTGCTGCAGGATGAGGATGGAGCTTGCAGAGACTGATCATAGCCAGAATGAACACTGGAAGTGAAAGAATCAGTCCCGTCAGCCTATGCAAACTCGAGGAGTTGTTTCTGCCTTTATCTGATGGACACCTCACTTGCAGCCTGGGCTCCCAGGCACTCAGTCTCTGCTGAGAACACTCTGCTTTTGTCTCCATGAGGCAGCAACTGACAAAAATAATAGAGAAACCTGCCAGAAAAGATCCATTAACCTTCACAGGTCTCAAACTGCACTGGCTTGGGACACTGTGAAATGCATTTTCTGTACTTGTTAGCACTGTGTCATAGAGTCAGCCCCTCTGTGTCTAGCGAAGGATGGCATCCTACCCACTGGAAAACGACTACAGTTTTTAGAATTTTAGGAAATTTCCTCCAGAGTGAAGAGAGTCTGATAAGCAGAGCGCCATCCTGGCAGTACGGAGAATGGCTTTTGCTCTTTGAGTCACCATTCCCCTGCTGGGCAGTGCTGAAGGCAGGGCCATCCATGGGACTGTGCTAAAGCAGTGTCACAGCTGCTGGCCACAGTGTTCCCTCTGTGTCCTGCTTGAACTCCCCTGCATTTCATCCTACATGTGCTCCCGCCAGACATGTGTTGCTAGCTGAACCTTAAAACCCAGCTTCTCCTGTGGAAGAGGGCTGATATCAAAACCCTGAAACGTTTAGGCTGGAAAATACCTGATCGAGGGTATATCATGGTGAGTTTTTACGTCTCACACAAAGAGTAGAGGACAGAAATCCTTTACATCAATTGTGCATTTCATGACTTCACAGAACACACAGATATCTGGGTTCGGGACAGTGTTAGATGTCTCGGTTATGAGGCATCTGGGTAGGGAGATATGAGACAGTTACAAAAGCTGTGTTATAAGGCGAGCTTTGGCACTTACTCAGAAGCCCTTCTGTAGTTTAAATTACAGAGAACCTAACTCAATCAAGATTTAATCATCGATGTTGTGAAAGGAAGTCTCCAATTCTCAACAACTTCACAAACAGGATTTATCTCTTTTCTGAGAGCAAGGGAACTTGAGTCTCTTAAAAATCCAGCCCTACTTAGCTAACATGTTTTGTTTCTTTTTTCCCTCCTGGTTGAAGCTTGTTTTCCTCACTGCAAGGATCAGGTGGGCTGAGGCTGAAGCCAAAGCTTAGACTTAAACACAGGATTTGATCTGAGACCTTGGAAGAGGCTCCCAAACTTAGGTGCTAGAAGTGAGAATGTGGATTTATAGTTTGAAGCAGAGACACGCTGAGCTAAGTGGAGGAAAGTTTAGAGTTTCAGAGTTTAAGGTATAGAAAAAATAAATGTAGTTACAGAGGTAAACAGGAAGCTCAGAATGCAGTGCTGTAGGTTCATGTGTCTTAACATGACTGACTAAGAAAGCTCACACTGTAGCATGAGTCCATAAGATGAAATATTTAAGGATCAGTTCAAAAGTATAAATAACCTTGTTGGCAGTGTTTTATTGGTCAACAATTCCTTCAAAGGTCTTGTAACTTAGGGTCTTGTGGCCTTCTGAAGCATGCAGTGAAGATGTGAGCCGAACTCACCCTTCCTGTCTGTGTAGAAGATAGGAAAAAAATCACATAATCAAAAACAACTCAGAGGTCCTGTCTCAAATTCCTTCCAAAATTCCCCACAAGTGAATTCTCACAGGCCTGGAGCAGGACAGCAGTCAGGGTGTGTTTTCTGCGTGATTGAGCTCAGGAGGGTCAGTCCATTGCTGCTCCTCAGCCCCAGCGCTGCCCCACAGCTCCTGCGGAGTGCGGCCCTCAGAGAACGCTCACGGGAGCAGCAGCTGCACCTGCTGCTTTCGGGATGCTCACCTCACAGAGTGCTTACAGAGGCACAAACAACCAGGCATTGTGCTCTTTCAGCTTCTGATAAACTCGTGTGAATGAGACCTGTCCGTCATCCCTGCCCCAAATATCTGGGGAGATGCAGAGCTCCGAGAGCTACGGCACCAGGTTACTGCTCAGAAAGATTCCGACTTCTCATTTTGAGCTCCTCCAAGAGATCACACGTTGCTCTCTGTGAGACCAAAAGCAGCTTGCAACGCAAATCTTTGATATTGTTACAAGTGATGAGCCTCTTGGGTTTTACAAGCCACTTGGTTTAGCAGGCACAGCCATCAGCTCAGTCCTACCTGGGGAGAGGAACGTGGTTCATCCCTTCTGCCGCCCTTGTCAGAGGGGACACTGAACGTGCTGTCCAAGCTGAGGATGGGAACTTTTGTTCTTCAGCCACACTGATACAACCCAGGAGGCCTGGCCAGTGCAGGCTCGGGTCTCCAGAAACAGCAAAATTTCCTTTTCTGTTCTAACATCTGCTGCCAAAATACCAACCCAAGCAAGCAAAGTGCACAGCCACTCGCATGCAGGCAACAAAGCTGGCTTAAATGACTTTGCTGACCTTCCTGGGGATGACGTGCTGAAATACTTCACTGGAGAAAAACCTGCCAGACGCAATTCAGCAGGACTAAACACCTCCTGGCTTTCTTCACAGGAGCAGGGAGCACTCAGCACGCTGCAAACCCAGACCTACACCTGCTCCTCGCAGCTTGCACGTATCCCAGCAGGTGCGATCCCATTATTTTCCCCAGCAGGGGGAAAAGCTTGGCGTCAAATCACGGACCGCCAGTGCACCCTCCTGCAAATCTTCTGTGCGTCACAGGCACTGGAAATGGAAGCCTGCTGGAGGATGTCAGGTGAGAGCAGGGCTCTAGCCCTGGGGTGGCACCAGTTTGGGGTTGATCTGTGGGGGTTAACCCCGGCAGTGGATGGGGAAAGCAGGAACCCAAGTTTGACGAATTTCCCTGCAGAGGGCGGCCTGTCCTTGCCTAAGACGGCTCACGGCCCCAAGAGCTGCACGACTCTGAAATCAGTTTTAGGCAGGACACGCGGCTATTCCCACCTGCCGGCGGCCGGGAAAGAGCTGCCTTGCGGAGTGCCAGCCCTGGCTCGAGGGCATCGCCCGAAAGGAGACCTTTGTCTGGCTGCAGTTCTGCACCCCAGGCACTTCAGCTGGAAACAGGCTCCCGCTGGCGCTCCCTGAGTCGACCACTCTGCTCTTCCACGGCTTCCCCTCCCAGGATTTCTCCCTTCACACCCTCTTTTCTCTGTCCTCAGTGGGCAGATCCTGGCTCTTCTACGGTGGCTGCTGAGCAGAGAGCTCTGCGGGCCCAGCAGGGACCTCAGCCAGCGGTGAGCCGGGATGTGTGGGCTCCGTGCCTGCCCTTCCCTGGACCAGCTGCTGCAGGAGCTGGGCTCCCTGGGGCTGCCACTCGTTTTAGCTGCAGTGCCCCAAGCCAGGTGGCCTTTGAAGGTACCTTCCAACCCAAACCATGCCATGATTCTATAAAAGCTTCACAGCTGGAAAAGAAAACCGGATCACACCTCACTCTTTTCATCAGTCAGACTCAAAGCATTTTTTTTTCACCACCCCTCCCACCCCGTCCTATTTTGCAAGTGAGATCGAGGACACACACACAGGGCTCAGCAGAGCTCAGGGAGGAGCAGGCTGCAGAGCAAGTCCCAGAGCAGCTCAGCCTGGCTCCTAAACACAGGCTTGGAACACCAGGGCTGGCTGACAGAAGCTGAGTGTGAGCACAGTGACGCTCCTGTGAAGATCCAGCAGCACGGAGAGACCGTGTCACTCCTGGGGGAGCGGCTCAAAGTGGCAGACGAGAGGAGGGAGCAGCTCAGCCTTTACTGACAGCTCCTGTGTTCCAGGGATGTAATTTGGAGTGACACAGTACCTGCTGTGGGAACAGCCCCTTGCCCCAGTGCAGAGGTGACAAACAGGTCTGCCCACGCCAAGCTCGGTCGCGTGAAATGTCACTCCGTGCCTCTGGAGACACGGGAGTCACAGCCAAAGGAAGACACCAGGGCTCCTGCTGCCAATGCCTCCCTGGTTAAATATTTCAGCGTGTTGCTCAGCAGCTCAAGGCTGACATTTCTGCCACCGGGGCCTTGGGTTCCCCGTTTGTTTATCCATCAGAGGCTGAGGGACAGCACAGCCTGTCTGAGGATTAAGGGGTGACACAGTGACTGCCACCCAGCTCTCTGCAGACACCACTGCCACGTCCCTGTCCCCACACAGGTCTCTCCTGCTGCCAGGGCTGTGGGGCAGCTCCCCCAGGTGCTGGTGGCACTCAGAGGGTGCTGGGGCACAGCTCTGGAAGCAGGCGGCGGGATGAGATGTACACAGCTCAGAAACGGCATCAGCCACGCACAGGCAACGCGAGCCCCTGATCTGCTGCTAATTTGGGGCAGAAAAGCTGATTCCTCTGCATCCTTTTGTAGGAAGGGGGTGGTGAGCTGTCTGGGCTGTGGGACACAGAGCTGCTCAGCAGGCTGAGTTAGTGGCAGGAGCACCTCAATGTGCAGCCTTGTTCTGCTGCAGTGACAGACTTTTGAGCCCATAATGAATAAACATCACATACCATCTTCTCTGGAGAGAGAGGATTTTCTTCTTCCTTCCTTTCACAGAGGACACTTCCATGGGATACACAAGGAAATCTGGAGGCCCCTCCAATTTGTATTTAACTGTTCCCAGGAGGGTTCTCTCTGGTCTGTGGACCTCCCTGAGGACTGTGCACCTACAGTGGACAGACAGCAGCGGTACAAGTGTCCCTCTTGCCTTGCCCAGCTTTCCTCACACCCAGCTGTGCCCAAGGATTGACTCCGGAGCCTGAGGAGATGTTCTCAGGCAAGGCTCTGCTGTGCCCCTGCAGGGACCGCTCTGGGGACTGAGGAGTGTTCCTTGGTAGGACGCCAGTGCTGCACATCCACACTCATCCCGTACATCCAGCTCCTATAAAAACGTGGGCTACTTGCTCAGGGATGGAATAACTCCAGTATCCACCACCTCCAGCAAGCTGGAAAAGCAGGTGGCTTGTATGAGCAGAGCTCAGATCCTCTGTGTATTTCACTTGTGGTCTGCTGACCTCTTGTCTGTTTTATCCCTACAACAGCACAGGAGAAGTTCTCCTAATGGAGGAATTCCCATCTCCTCGGGTGAAGGAGGGTGAGAAGATGTGGCTGACCTTTGTCATGAGAAGGCAAGATGGAGCTGTGAGGTTGGAAACAAACCTTCCCGGCCTGGAGTCCTGATCCGGGGCTCGCCAGGCGTTCAGCACATGGAACACTTGTGTTTATGTGTGCACACACAGAGGTAAGTTCTGCTGTGCCTGGCGGAGTCCAGGCCTTGCACACAGCAAATCTCCTCTCCCCTTTCCCCTCCTAAACTGCGGAGTGATTTAGGGAAGGACTTACCTGGATAACCGGTGGCTTCCCAGCGTCCAGCTGCTCGTGGGCACAGGGATTTGCAGAACACAGGAAGGACACTTGGGGCTGAAAGCGTTTTCTTCCCTCCCTGCATGTCACTGCTCCCTGGGGAAATGTCACTGCCTGTGGGTCCCCAGGTGGGAGCCACCGGGAGCTGGGGCACTGAACTGGTGTGACGGGACACTTCTCACTGAGCGCTCCCGCTGGCGCTGCGGTGCCCAGCAGGCTTTAGGGACAGACAGACACACATTTTAAAGGGAGCATTTCCGCACTAAATTGCCATCCTGCCCCCCATCCATACGGCACGAACCCACCCCATCGCTCCGAGAGCAGCGGGCTGGGCTCAGGGAAAGGCGAGGGCACCGCCGGCTCCGTCCCCAGCCCTGCTCACAGCCAGGTGGGTGCTGATCCTGCGGCTGCAGCTCCCCTCGGCACAGGACCTGGCCAGGTTCAGGCTGTTCCACTGACCCCCACTTCCCTCCTGAAATGCCTGATGGACTAGCAGAAATGTCCCAGGAATTTGAAATCTCTGGAAGATGCAAACGCTTCATGCAGCGTTGACTTACACAGGAATTAACTCTATTTTTCAGAATAGCCTGTGCTATCAAAGATGCCCTTGGGTATATTCTCTCCAAAGCTTCATAAAAATTCATATAAACCTCCTAAAACACATAATTTTCACTGCAACATTAATGAAAGCAACCATTCAGAGATCCTTTTGTTACACTTTATTCCACCACAAGCCAAGACCAAGCAGGGTAAGACCCTGTGTGAAAAGGTTGTGTTTTTTAAAGACAGAATCTTTTTTATTTTAGTAAATAAAAGCCTACTCTGAATTTAGCAATGTGATTGTTATAAACCAGCTTCCCCAGCGCCTAGATGGCAGTTTAAAACACCGGGGTGAGCACAGCTTCAGAAAGTGAAGATGCACTTTGAGAGGACTCCATTCACCCGAATATTGTACTGCTTCAAAATCAAACTCTGCCTTTCAAAATGTCAAAGGCAACAATTCACAAGCAAACACCATATGGTGTATTTGTTCTCCTCTATTCCTCTTAGAACCAGCTGAAAAAGAAAGAACATTTCAGAGCTGAAATGTCTGCATGCCACACTATACAGTGTTCTCACTGCAAGCTCTCAAAAGCTGTAGATGGTGGCATGAAATTGCTCCAAGGGGCAGAACTGATCATTTGCAGTCCAGTCTCCAAAAAGCCCGCTTGTAAAATTCACTGACACTATGCTGTGGTTTTGCTCTGGGATCTGGGAGGGATTTGCACGGGAAAAACCTCCCAGGATGTCCCCAAAGCCCCTTTTAAAAGGCATCTGAAGTGGATATTTTTGTTACAGCAATGGTGAAGCTCTGAAGGCCTGGTTAGTGTAGCTCTGCGATGGTGTAACAGCTGCTGAGTCCCAGCACGATTAAAAATAAACTGCAGCAAAAATAGTCACAAATTTGTGACTGAGGAAGAACAATCACTGGGGCAGCAACAGAACCGTTGGAGGAATCTTTTTGACATTTATGGGAGATTTTAAATCACCTTCCTGATGGGTTGCCAGGCTCCAACCCGTGGCCAGTGGGTGGCCATAGTGGAAGGGCAGATCCTGGCGAGGAGCCACCAGGAGCAGCTCCCACAGTTTTCAGGGAGGGATTTTTCTGCTCCCCCTGTTGCTCTCTAAATAAAACCGGAAGAGCCGGGGCCCAAATCTCTGAGTCCAGGGCGTGCACCCATCCCAGGGCCACGTGATGACACCACAGTGTCGTCAGCTACAGCAGCGCTCTGTGTCTCTTTCCATGAATGCCCTCTGCAAATTTACTGAAATACCTGATGGGTGATCTTGCACTGAAACGATTCTTTGAACTGCGTGAGGCACAGATAATGACAAAGTCTAAATTCCCTCCCCGTGATCCTGAGTGCTCAGACAGCCTGAACCTGCCAAAACAAAGCTGGGTGAGGAGCAGCCCAACACCAGGTAACCCCAGAACGCAAATATGATGTGATGTGATGCAGGTCTTCATGTTCACTCTTAAAGGTCTTTTCCAACCTGAGTGAATTCTATGATTTGCAGAAGAAACCTAGACACCAGAACTGGAGTAAACACTTCACAATAAAAATAATAATAATTTGTAAAATAATTACACACTGCCACGCAAGGAAGGCTCAGGCCTTACATTTTATTTCTGCAAATGAGAGACAGATCTGGCTTGTGATCAGCTAAGCACACTCAGGTAACAAATTAAAGCCATCCCTCTTATCCCCTTTTCCCAGCAGGTGACGCTGAGGTTTTAGAACAACATTAAATAAGAGCTCACAAAGCAAGATGGAAAATCCAGAGTGGCGGCAACACGCTCCGTTTGCTTGTTACTGAGTCCGTTTTACACTTTAATTGTGGGCCCACAAGACAACACTCAAAAGCAAAACTGTTTCTTTCATGGACATAATAAATAGTCCTTCAGGCCTCTGGAGAAGAAGTGACAGCCCATGGGAAATGGCTTCTGGTGTCAGGGGACGTGGCCACCGCCGCCTGCCAAGGAGAGCGCTGGCGTGGTTTGCGCAGGCCGAGTTCTCGTGTCCAGCCCCGCGGCAGCACGGCGCTGCTCCGTCTGCCAGAAGAGCTTCCAGGGTCACCGAGCTGCTCTCCTCCTGTGGGTCCGGCCTCCGCTGGCTCCGGGCGCTGGCCCCCAGCGGGCCGCTCCGCTCCGCTGCAGCGCCGCGCCGCTCCCACCGGCATGGACGGGCTCCCGCCGCCTTCTCCTCCCCTGGCACACCTCCCTCGAGCCCGGCAGGCCCAGCTCCAGCCCTGCTGGCTGCTGCAGGGTGCCCAGCACAGCTGAGCGGGACTGTGGGCAGCGGGATTGTGGGCAGCGGGACCGTGGGCAGCGGGACTGTGGGCAGCGGGACCGTGGGCAGCGGGATTGTGGGCAGCAGGACCGTGGGCAGCGGGACTGTGGGCAGCGGGACCGTGGGCAGCGGGATTGTGGGCAGCAGGACCGTGGGCAACAGGACTGTGGGCAGCGGGACAGTGGGCAGCAGGACCGTGGGCAGCGGGACCGTGGGCAGCGGGATTGTGGGCAGCGGGACTGTGGGCAGTCAGATCGCGGGCAGCGGGACCATGGACAGTCGGATCATGGGCAGCAGGACTGTGGGCAGCGGGACCGTGGACAGCGGGACCGTGGGCAGTGGGATTGTGGGCAGTCGGATCATGGGCAGCAGGACTGTGGGCAGCGGGACTGTGGGCAGTCAGATCGTGGGCAGCAGGACTGTGGGCAGCGGGACCATGGACAGCGGGACCATTGGCAGCGGGATCATAGGCAGCAGGACTGTGGGCAGCGGGACTGTGGGCAGTAGGGCCATGGGTAGCAGGACCGTTGGCAGCGGGACCGTGGGCAGCGGGATCATGGGCAGCAGGACTGTGGGCAGCGGGACTGTGGGCAGTAGGGCCATGGGCAGCAGGACCGTGGGCAGCGGGACCGTGGGCATTAGGGCCATGGGCAGCAGGACTGTTGGCAGCGGGACCGTGGGCAGTAGGGCCGTGGGCTGCCGGGGCTGGTTGGATCTGCTCCAGCACGGGGGCGGCTGCTCCTGCCATTGGAATGTTCCCCGCCACCAGTGAAAGTGCTGAGCTTTAGTTGAGGTATATCAATCATCTGCAACACCCCAGAAACCAAACCTCTGTCTCTGTCCTGTTTCCCCTTTCTAAACCACTCTGGGGGACATCCAAACGCTCAAAGCAAAAACCAGAGACAAATGGCTTTGCCTTTCTGAGGCCTTCTCCATCAGCTTTGCCTTCCAAATGCCTTCCCCACCCCTGCACCTGGACTTGCTCCCCATCCCATCCTTGCAGCTGGCTGCCTTCACACCAGTGCTGCTGATCGGCTGGAGCAGCGGCATTTCCATCACCCCGATGTGAGATCTTCACAGTAGGAACACGTTTTTGGGCTTGTCAAGGCCTACTACAGCTAAACCTGCACCTGGTCCCTGCAAGAACAGAAACCAGGGCTAATACAGTAAACACTGCTGCTAGTTCTCGGAGCCTCACGTGAGTTTCTTCACATCTCAGAGCGTTTAGCAGATTGCTTGTTAAAAGGGTAGAAATAATTCACATAGCAGTAGTTAAATATGGGCCTTGCAGTACTAAATACAGCAGTTTCTCTTTTACAAGTCTCAGCAGCGCCGCTGTGCCGGGCAGCACAGCAGCAGGATGGTGAGGAAAGCAGAGGCTGTCTTGTATGGCACTGTTTACAGATCTCCCATTTAAAAAGCTGCCGAGTTGGGTTAAATATAAGTATAGAACATTTCTTCCATATACAAACTCTTGTTAGCTGATTAATTATTAAGGTGCTCAGAAGTGTGGATGAAAACAGAAGGTACAGTAGATCAGTTGTGTCTTCATCTATTTACACACAGTTGCCTGCTGACACCAGCATCTTCCACAGAAGCTGGGAGCAAAGTGGCCGGTTACGAATCTCATGCCACAGGAACCCGTTGTTTTCTTCACGAGATCTTTGTCAGGAGGAAAACCGGCAGTACCCCCGATTCCTTTTCCGGCAGCAGAGGTGGGTGGGAGCTGAGCCCTTGCTGAGTCCGTGTGGCTGGAGGCGCCGGGCGGCGTCACTCCGTGGGAGACCCTGCTCCCAGCTCTCAGCTCCCGCCCAGCCCTTCTCTCCCCGCCGGAATTTGCTGGTCTGACGGCAGCTGTCCGAGGCAGGACTCGCAGCACCGAAGCGCATCGCGTGGGCCCTCCTAAGTGCCTCGGAAAGCTCAGATCCCCGTGCATCCCCTGCTGCACCCCGTGCAACCGAAGGGAAGATTTTGGTGTGAGAAGCCACTAACCAGCAAAAATGCACTTAGCAAAAATTTTGTCTTCTCCTCAGGAAAAAATAAATCCCCAGCGGCCCATACTTTGTAGGTCAAATTTCTCCCCCATTAACATTCTCAGAGAGTTATTTTTTTGTCGGGTGGCCAAACTCTACCTCTAGTTCCATTCTGTGCTGACTGATGGCTGGCATCACTTTATTCCGTACCTATGCTCACACAGGTGCCTCGGAGCGGCTCAAAGTTCGGCGTTTTGGGAACCTGTCCAAGCAGGAGGGTATCTGACCATACTGAAAATGTTAATTGCGTCCTTGTCATTTCAAGTTGCTATAGAAAAAGGAAGTAAAATAGGTCTATTTGACTACTGTTTGTAAACCTACCATGTACTGTCGTTTTTCCCCTCGTACATTTAAGTTTCAAACAGGTCCCAGAGATCGCAAGGCAAGATTGTTAAGGCAGTGTAAGAAACTCAGTATTTCACTCGCACCTCCCGATCCCCTTAGAAGCACTTCTAAGGCATCAAAAGGGGCGTGTGGTTTGTGCTTGCCTTTCCCGGAAAAGGCGCTTGGTGCAGTGTGAAAAGGGGATGCTCAGAGACACCCGGGAGCCGCTGGGCCCCGGGCAGCGGCCGCACCGCCCCAGAGGAAGAGGGAGGCGCGGTGGGGCCCGCGGGGCCCTCACCACCGCTCCTTCTGGTACACCTCCGCCTGCACCATGTCCCCGGGGTGCTCCGAGATGCAGGCCCCGTTGATCTCGTTGAGCTTGTTGTCCGGAAGATCCTCGGGCTTTGTGCAAAGTTTCAGCGCCCTGGAGATGAAGACGTCCAGGTTGAACTCGGGGTCGGTCTCGCTGCTCACCTCCGCGGGTTCCTTGCGGAGGCGGTGAGGAGAGGAGGGCAGGCTCCGCTCCTGCATCTCCGGCAGAGAGCTGGGGCACTCCAGCCCCACCTGCGTGCTCTTCACCCACTGGGCAATCTCCAGAAACAGGTTGGATGGCTCCTCTTCCAGCGACAGCTCAGCTGCGGGTGCTATGGTTGCCCTTTTCCAGTGCGACAAATCCAGGATCAGCTTGGGCTCTGAGTAGTGGTGGGGCTTACTGTCCCTCCACAGCAATTTGTCCAAATAGGAGGGCGATCCCACTTTGTAATCACACGATTTCCCACAGTCGGCATCAAACACTCGGTCCATGGACGAGTGGGACAGCTCCAGGAACCTCTCCGAGCTGCTCTGTGAGTATTTCCGCGGGTCCACCTGCGCCTCCTCCGCGGTGGACTCGGAGCCCGCGCGGGGGTCCCGCTGGACCTCGTCCATGTCGTGGTGCTTGTCGTGCCTCCAGTCCAGGTCGGAGGAGAGGCTGATGTGGTACCTGCCAAAGACACGCTGCTGTGAGGCACGGGCAGCACGGCCTCGCTGGCAACCGCAGCGCCCAAACCAGCCCGAGCACTGCTGCTGCTCGCCTGGCCTTCTGCTTGCTGATTTAATGTCTCACTGATAGCACAGATAACCTTCTTCTCTGTTATAATGTCAGGGGGCCAATAACTTTTATTTATCAAGAGCCTGAGATGCAGGAATAAAAGCCCAACAACCAAACCAAGCGGCCTCTTCCTTCAGATGCCGATCATCTGCCCTCCACTCGGGAATAAAAGGTGATTAACACCATTAATAACCAATCTACCCCTCAGCCCACAGACAGGTACCACGGCAAGAGTCCTTCCTGCTTGGTGACAGAGCAGTAAAAGACATCGACTTAAAACTGACAGCACCAGAGCACACAGTCTCAAGCTGCGCCAGGGGAAATATAGGTTGGATGTTAGGAAAAAGTTTTTTTATGGAAAGAGTGATAAAGTTCTGGAATGGTCCGCCCGGGAGGTGGTGGAGTCCCCATCCCTGTGTGTGTTTAACAAAGCCTGGATGTGGCACTGGGTGCCAGGGCTCAGTCGAGGGGTTGGGGCTGGGTTGGACTCGGTGATCTTGAAGGTCTCTTCCAACCCAGTGATTCTGTGAATTCTGTGAGCAACCCCACTGAGGCTGGACATCACCACTTTGTTCTGATTTCAAGGACCCAGAGCATTCCTGGGGGGTCACCTTGCTCAGTGACAGCTTCTCCAGCCAGCTGACGTCCCTGCCTTGCACCTACCCGACAGCACCCACGGCTCTCCCAGTGACACCTGATTTACAGTTCCCAACTGAGCTGCCTGTAGGACACGTTGCCCCAGGTGCTGGGGCTCTGTCATGGCAATAAACTGCTCTTCAGGTGTCCCGCAACACACAGCCAAAGTCACCTCCTGTCCCCAAAACACCTGGCTCGTGCTGCAGAACCCACAGCCTGCTGTCGGATGTCCCCAGCTGGGGGGGCAGGACAGCCTCACTCAGCTTCTTGTGCCACACCAAGAAAGCCAGCCGAGGTGACAAGGTGTCCTCCAGCAGCTGAGCTGCTCTGGGGGCTGTCCCTGCCAGGGGATCCCTGTGGGGATACACTGGAGGTAGATATCCTGCTTCCAGCCTTCCTCCCCACCTGGGCGAGCCCCCAGCCTGACGCTTGATCACTCGGGCAAAGAGACTAATGACAGTGAAGGCAAGGTGGGGGCTCCTCTGGGTGATCTTTTCAGTGCTGGTGAAACCCAGTGGATCAGGAAGGCGAGGAGGTTTAATTGCTCTGCAGAGAGGAACAATGCTGCAGGCATCCTCAGCCTGTTCATCCCCCACAGCCGGAAGGAGCTCTGCAGAATACTGAACCTCGTTAATTCTTAGCTGCTTATTTCGTCCTGCCTGCTCTGGTGCTGGGACTGGCCCAGTGACTGGGGAAATCACCTAGAACGTGAGAGACCTCAGCTCAAGGCTTTCAGCTGTTCTAAACTTCCAGTACGGCTTCCAGCAAACCATCTAAACATCAACACAATTCAGGATTTTTTACAAGGCCCCCAGATCTGTGGCCTCTGGGGCTTACGCACCTTGAAAAGTGGTGAATATAGCGCAGGGCCAAATCGGGCATTGTCCCCCAAAGGTACAAGAATTACAGTATTTTGTAACCTGTACTATAGGGACAGAGGGCAGAGGTAAGGGCTGCAGAGCCACTTAAACCCACATGGAAACAACCTGGGCTGTGAATAAAAGCAAGAGCAGAAAGGTACTCAGCGACTGGGGTGTGCAGGCTCGGCTTGTGGTCCCTGTGGAATCCAGGATGAGCCTCTGGGTGGCTTCAGCCAGGCGCCAGCTTGTGCTGGAATTACAACATGGCACAAAGAAGGAAAAGCAGGCATCTTTCACGGGCCTGGAACACGGGTGCTGGAATCCAGCCACGAGCACGTCAGAGACTCACCAGCCCAGCCCTGCCTCAAGCACTCCGGGCAGGATCTGCTCTCCAGCCCAGCCCTGGTACTGTACCTGTCCCAGTTGGACATCTGGCTCTGGTTGGCTTCCATCAGCAGGATATCATCGATCTCGTCCTCGATCCGGAACGGGTGCTGGGACACCGGCTCGTCCTCGGGGCACGAGTACGGGCTCATGTAGGGGTGCTGCAGGCCCATCTCGGCCGTTAATCGATCCACGGGGTTAAAGGTCAGTATTTTCTCCAGAAAATCAATAGCTGCGAGGCAGAGACAAACAAGCTCACCAATTCCTCAAAAGCAGTAACGACCACGACGAGCCTCGCGGAGCCCCCTGAACAAATCCCCCTGAAGTAAGGGACGAGTCAAAGGCCACCCCCAGGTGGACCCAAACCAGGCACTTCTGTCCTTGCTGCGTCCCCCTGCCCCTCACGGGAGCTGTGAGCTTGCAGGGGAGCAGCCCTGCAGCCCTCAGGGGTCACCTCCTGCGGCACAGCCGGGGCAACGACTGCGGGAGCACCCTCGCACCCGCGCAGGACAGCAGGCGTGTGTCACACACACCCAGGGCTCCGGCCCTGGCACAGAGCTGGCATCTCACCCTGGCACAGAGCTGGCATCTCACCCCGGCACAGAGCTGGCATCTCACCCCGGCACAGAGCTGGCATCTCACCCCGGCACAGAGCTGGCATCTCACCCCAAAAAGGCCTCTGGATGGCGCTGGGATCTGACTCCACGCCCTCAGATCCGTTTGACAAGCACGCTGCCTTTCAGACAAATGATTCCACCTCTTAGGTGCGAATGAAGTGGATTATATTTACTGTAATTTTTAAAAGCCTTTGGCGTGATTGATGCTGTGAAATTATTTTGCCTCTTAATGTTTGAAGAATTCTGAGCGGCTAAAATAATTTTAGAAAGACTGTGGTGCGTGAAATCTTTCTGTGACGGCAGGAAATTTAAGTGCAATTAAACCTAAACGCAGAGTGTTTGCTATGATTGCTTTGATGATTCCTTCTACTGAGGTTATGTGAAAAGGTAAAATCCCGTCACTGAAGTTGTTGCTTATCCAGTTGATCCTTTCATGGGAAAGTCCCTTTGAGTTCAGGCAATAAAAATAGGAATAATGCCTTTCTTCAGATACAGCTTCGTATTGAAACCTTCAGGAACATCCCCGTTAAAGGTGTAATTGTGTGAATGGGACAGTTTCTGTCGGGGCAGAACCCCTCAGCAGAAAGGACAGCCACACGTGCTGCCCCAGAGCTTAAACATTAACCAATTTACGACTGTCTCCCGCGAGATTACCTCACAGCCCGGACTAATTAAGCAGGAAGGAATCAATTGCTCCATAAGGTCACAACAACGCATTGCGGGTTAATATATTGTGATGCACCGCGGGTCAGCGAGGCAGGAAAATGACAATGAATTGTGTGAGGGGTGCGGGTGACCTTTCCTCCTGCAGCCACGGCAGGGAATAAATCCGCTGCTGCTTGCCGGAGGCTGACACGGCCCTGGGTACCCCGGGCCCATGGATATCGTGTCACCAGGGCCAGGCACGGCACATCTCACAGTGAAGAGTCACGGCAGCAAACCTGAGCTGAGCCTGGTCCTGACCTCTTCCCAAAAGCAGGTGGCCAGGCCTGGTTTAACCCTCAGAAGGAGCTCAGGACAGCACTGCTCGGTGTTCCTGTCCACACCACCTCAGGAGCCGGGGTGTTTGTCCGGAAAAGGAAGGAAAAGCCTTCCCTTGCTGTGCTGCACGACTGTGCTCAGGACAGAAGCACAGCGGGGGAACAGACGGGGCTCGGAAAGAGCCTCTGGGCTGAGCCCTCGCTCGGGGAACACACAGGAAGCCAGGCATGTACCTTCAAAGGGCCTTGGAAGCGTGTTTCACCCTTGGGAGCCGCCTGTGAGCAAGCTACAGCATCGTGAGTGCTGTCCTGCGGCAGGGCCCGAGGACAGGCCACCCGTGAGGGGACAGCAGCGGGGACGCCTGAGCTACAGCCAGGGATGTGCACCCCCTTCTCCAGCACTCAGGCCCCTGGCCTTGCCGGACAGCTCCAAGGAGACAGCTCCGAGGACACGGCAGCCAGGAGAAGCCCCGCCGAGCCAGTGGCCACCACGGTACCTTCACCGTCCACCTCGGGCAGCAGCTTGCGCAGCGGCTTCCGCACTTCCCACGTGCTGTTGATGAACATGGGCATCACCTTCAGCAGCTCCTCTTTGTCCTCCTGGTGGATTACGGGGATCGTCTCCAGAATCAGCTGCATCTGCTCCAGCTCGTGGCCCCCTGAAAGGGAAGAAGACAGCAGTGAGACGAGATGCAGGAGTTAAACTGGGGCGGGTGTGGGCTACTGTCAGCTCCGGGCGTCCCCAGGCTCCACCTTTAAAGTATTTTGGTGTCCAACCCCAAGAGGAAAGGCGTTTTCTGACCGGCTCCCGGTGGCTGCCGGGCACCAAGTCATGGCTCTGGCGGTGCCAATCCCCACGGCTGCCGTGCGCCGTTACGCGTTCTCAACCCTTTTCCTTCAGGACGTGTTTTCCGTACAACCCCGCGCCCCGCTCAGGGCTGGCTGCCGGTCGGTGAGAGGAGAGGAGCAGCAGAGCCAAGCAGAGCGCCTCGTTAGCGAGCGCTAATCCCACTCTTCGGGCTCTCCTGGATGTCACCAGGAGCTCCGTGGCGGATCTCCAGCCTCCCGCGCGTGCAGAGGAGCCTGGCAGGAAGGTGGAGCCGCGCCGTTGAATTTCTGCCCGCCAGGAGGGCTGGCTAGAAATGCTCTGTCCTCAGAGGCAGTGTCGGAACCCAGGACACCCCTCTGGCTGCCCTGGCTGCCTCGAGACCCTGGCAGGGAGCTCGGAGACCTTGGCACCAAGTCAAAAACACCTGTGGCTTTGATTCTAGCCCATGGAAAAAGCTGCCAACTCTGTGTGAGGAATTACAAGCCACAAGGGTTTGAGCAGTGTGGTAGCTGAATTAACACAGGGTAGAAAAGGTAGAATTTTGGGGTTTTTAGAATGGGGTTCAAGGGGACAAGATGGATGGATTTTGGTGTGTCCTGACTTTCTTCTCCTTCTCCTTGCCCTCTATGTCTTGCTGTGATGATGACACTGTTCTATTGGTTTAAAGTACAGACACACTGTCTAACATAAATGATAGATATTAGCTATTAGACATTATTGCAAACATGGCACACGTAGTTTTTAGTATAAAATGTAAATGCCACCCGAGGCGGCACACAGAATGCCATGGCCGACCTGCTGGACAGAGCTCAGCAAGTCAGAGAAAGAACGTTCTAGATAAGGAAGAATAAACAACCTTGAAAAGCCGACCCTACACATTTCAAACCTCTTCTTTGGCTGCTAAGAAACAAAGACTTTTACAATCTTAAGGTCATCCCAACACCCAGACCCCCAAAAAGGCAGGACCAGCCGCTGAGAGAGGGAGCAGCCTGGGGCAGCCAAAGCAACGGGCAATTTTGGGCTACCTGCTGTCCCAGTGCTGCATTTCAGGCTGCTTCAGTGGCGAGCAGCGCCCGCCCCATCCACGACAAGGAGAGCCAAGCTCATGGATGGCCAGCACTTCTGATCAGCCCGCAGGGAGGGCGGGGACAGGTCACAGGAGATGGGGACCGCTTGCCCTGAGGCAGCCCCGTTCCTGTGCAGGTGTTTGCAGGGGCTCTCCTCCACAGCCCAGAGCTCCCTGTGGGTCAGCGCGAGTTTTCCAGACTCACACCTGTGGAGCTGACCCCCAACACAGCCCCCCCCGGGCGAGGGTGGGGACAATCATCGATGCTGGCGAACTCTCTTCTCCCATCCTGGCTGGCCACCCTCAGGCCACAGGGCAGAGCTGTGACACGGCAGTGAACTCGGGCAGCCCCAAAGCGGCGCTGACGGAGCCCAGCTGGTCACCACCAGGGCACAGGGCCGCTCGGTCAGCGCCCGGGGAGGAGACAGAGCCACAGGAAAAGCAAAGAGGACAAAGGAAGGGACGCCCTTCCCATATCAACCCCGGGCAGATCATCCCTTCCCTGCAGAAGAACTAATTTTAGGTCACTCAGAGATTCACAGCGTGACTCCAGGGGAAACTAAAGGTATCTACCAGAAAATGAACACCTTGTTAGTCAGGCTAATTCCCAAGCTGTGATCAAAATTACAGGGTGATGAAAGTCACAAAGCCTTTGTGGCTTTTCTCTCAGTGCAGCCCCAGCCACCGCTCACCGAAGATACCTGGCAGCGTGTTTAGTCACACAAAGGAGCTGCTAATGCAATGCTGGAAGCCTTGAATTATGGCTCTCAAGAAACCCCATTCTCTTCCATTATCCTCTATTTATGGAATTCCCAGGGACCTTTTTCTGAAGGTATTAACTCCTGAAAAGGAGAACACGAACCACAGGCAGAACAAACGCAGCAGGCTGTTGTTACCCAGGGAGAGAACGAGGAGCTCTGCACCGTGTCTTGGAAAAGAGAACCTTCTCCAGGCTTGCAGCCAAGTCCCAGGGAAGCACCCGAGCCTGGGAGTAAGCCCTGATCCCATGGGAGAAGCCCCTGTGCCATCTCTAGCTCTTATTCACAGGCACGGCCCCGCTGGTGAACCCCATGGAGATCTGCAAGGACAGATGTATTTTCCTTTTTTCTCCTCTTTTCTCCTTTTTCCCCCGTTTACTCCTGCTTCCACTGCCGCATCTTTCGGTGGAAAAGACACAGGAGGGAGCTGTAGCCGCTCAGCTATGGACACTCTTCCCTGCTTCCTGTGCTGCTGCTGGTGGGGAGCTCCCCCAAGGCCTGCAAGCCAGGCTCCAGCTGCCGAGGACGTGCTGCACTCCGTGAGCCTTGGGACAGCCGGCTTTGCTGTGGCCTCCCAGGGCTCTGCCGAACCCGAAGCACCCAGGGAAGGGCCTCTGGAAGGGGCTGGGAGTCCCTTTTTGCTGCACGTCCAATAGCTGGTGTGGGAGGATGGAAGCGGTGAGTGGCATCTATGCCAAATAACCAATCCCCTTCATTTACCCGCCTTGCTTAAGCACCCCAGATAGACTACCGAGTTAATTATATTGATTTATGCTAAGCACTCAATTTAAACTGCGCCGCTGACGCACTCCGGAGAAACCATTCACCCAGGGCAAGGCGCTGCTGCAGGTTGGAGGCTTTCTCTGAACTACACTGCTGTTATTTCCCACGGGGCACTGGCTGGCCACCCAGGGCTCTGTGAAACCCTCGTCCTGCAGGGAGGGAGGCTGCAGCTCTGTGAAACCCTCATCCTGCAGGGAGGGAGGCTGCAGCTGGCTGGGGGTGAGCTCCTTCTCCCAAGCAAAGAGGAGAAGAGCAGCAGCAAGGCAAAATTCATGTTGCTGTGTGGGTGTTTGTGAGTTTTAGCTGCTCTGAGGGGCTGGGCTTTACTCTCCTCCTCTCTGGACGGCAGCAGGTGAAAGACACCACGGGCATGCTGCCTGCTGCCAGGTTCCTACCCTAGCCCTGCCCTACCTGCTGGCACAGGAGGAGGCCAGGAAAAAGGGCCAGGGGCCCATGACAATGATACATTTTCAAAGCCACCCAAAAGGAGTTGGTATTTTGAGCTTGGTTTTGATCCCTGCCCGTTAACCAAGCATCCTGCCAGCACCTGGGGATGTTAAGTGATTTCTCTGGGTTGAGAACTGATTTCTCTGCCCGAGAACAAGGGATGCTCGCAGCGTGTGTCGGGCTGAGCCCAGCCTGTGGTGCGCCAAACCCCACCTCTGGTCACCAAATCACCTCAAATCACCTCTGGTCTGCACCTGCTGAGGGCTGCCGGGAACCAGCCTGGGGAGGTTCCTGCTCTGGGGCAGGGTTCAATCAATCCCATCCCAGCACTGCTTCTGCCTCTGCCTTACCACGAAATGAGCTTAAAGCACCACCTCGGGTACCTCAGCGGTGCCAGCCAACATTACTTACACCATGGGATCCACAAGGAGCAAAAAAGAAACCCAAGCTGGGGCTGAGAGAGGGGTCAAGCACAGTGTGAAAAGCCAGAAATGCTCGGGAGCTGTGCTGGGGTGGCCAGGGGAGCTCGACAGGCAGCTCTTGTTTTGCTGTTTGACGTGAGGAGTAAGTGCAGGGGAACAGAGACTGCAGCATCTCCCAGCAAGGTCAGGCAATGCCCTGCAGGTGCAGATGTGCCTGCTCCTAGAACATATCCCAGGGAAACACCAGGAGCAGACAGGTTAAGTGCACAATTTTCAAAGCTGAAATCCCTGGACTGGAAAGTTTTGGTGGAATTGAGGACAAAAAGAAGGAAGGAAAGGGAGGCACTTTTAATGATCTCTTCATAATGGTACTGACTGCTTATTTTTAAGCTTTCACAGAAGAAATATGGAAGCCGCAGGCAGGAGCAGCTGCAGCCAGGTCTGTGGAGCTCAGCGGTGCGCTGAGATATCTGTGAAGGAAACGTCCTCCTCCATTATTAACGGGTCTGATTATTTATTTACACAACTCTGCAAACAGCTGCTCGCAAAACGCGTTAAACCCTGTCGTTCAGAGCACTGGCAGGCACGGAGGACAGCCCGGGAGGAGCTCTGCTGCAGCCCTCAGGCCGGACAGGGAGCAGCTCCTGCAGCAGGCAGAGCTGCAGCTCCTGCAGCTGCTGCATCCCTCATTGAATGGCTCCGTGTCCCAGCCTGGGAAGCACAGCTTTGCTCCTGACACAGCATTTTTGGGACTCTATTAAATACATATTTTCTTCTCAATAACGTCAGAGCTGAGCTTCAAATGCTGCATTGGGAACTCCTTGCCGTGCTTTTGTTGTCTTCTTTTCTTGCACTTCACCTTTACAGCTGCAATCCGTGCTTACAGGTAAATCCTAAAAGTTACATGGCATTCAAACGTCTTCCCTCAAAGGAAAGAAATAGCTTGGAGACACCAATCACGATCCAAATCCACGGCATAGAGTACAAACCTCCTGAAACAGGGCACCAGCACCTCCTCTCCTCACACAGGGGAATTCCCTCTGCCGGGATAGGAAGCCTCGGAATTGGGTAGCAAGGAAGGAGGAAGGAAAAAAAGTGAATCAAAGGGAGACAGAAACCTACCAGCAAAGAGCATCCTCCCGGTCAGCATCTCAGCCAGGATGCAGCCAGCTGCCCACATGTCGATGGCTTTGGTGTAGTTGTTGGGCGACAGGAGGAGGCGGGGCGAGCGGTACCACTTCGTCACCAAGCCTTCGGACAGGTAACCCTGGAACAGCAGACAGGGCTCAGGACAGGAGCGGGCAGCAGAGCTCCTCCAGCCCGAGCAGGGAGGGCTCGGGACAGGAGCGGGCAGCAGAGCTCCTCCAGGCTGAGCAGAGAGGGCTCAGGACAGGAGCGGGCAGCAGAGCTCCTCCAGGCTGAGCAGAGAGGGCTCAGGACAGGAGCGGGCAGCAGAGCTCCTCCAACCTGAGCAGAGAGGGCTCAGGACAGGAACGGGCAGCAGAGCTCCTCCAGCCCGAGCAGGGAGGGCTCAGGACAGGAGCGGGCAGCAGAGCTCCTCCAGCCCGAGCAGGGAGGGTTCAGGAGGGGGAGAGGGCAGCAGAGCTCCTCCAGCCCGAGCAGAGAGGGTTCAGGACAGGAACGGGCAGCAGAGCTCCTCCAGCCCGAGCAGAGAGGGCTCAGGACAGGAGCGGGCAGCAGAGCTCCTCCAGCCCGAGCAGAGAGGGCTCAGGAGGGGGAGAGGGCAGCAGAGCTCCTCCAGCCTGAGCAGAGAGGGCTCAGGACAGGAGCGGGCAGCAGAGCTCCTCCAGCCCGAGCAGAGAGGGCTCAGGACAGGAGCGGGCAGCAGAGCTCCTCCAGCCCGAGCAGAGAGGGCTCAGGACAGGAACGGGCAGCAGAGCTCCTCCAGCCCGAGCAGAGAGGGCTCAGGAGGGGGAGAGGGCAGCAGAGCTCCTCCAGCCTGAGCAGAGAGGGCTCAGGACAGGAGCGGGCAGCAGAGCTCCTCCAGCCCGAGCAGAGAGGGCTCAGGACAGGAGCGGGCAGCAGAGCTCCTCCAGCCCGAGCAGAGAGGGTTCAGGAGGGGGAGAGGGCAGCAGAGCTCCTCCAGCCATCCCCGGTCACTCCTGTCTGCGGCCCCACCGCAGGGAATCCTGCCCCCAAGGCTGTGCTGCTGCCGTGGCCGGCTGGGGCTGCCTGCCCCGCGGCAAGCAGGGAGCTGGGGTGCACCAGGGTGGGGACAGGGGCACCTCAGGGCTCCACCAGGCAGGGCACTCGCTGTTTGTCACCATGGTGTTGCAGCACCACCTGCAAAGGACAGATGGCTCCGGCAGCACAGAGCTGCGGATCACACCTGCCCGAGTCATTCCAGGTCACCTCTGGAGGACTTGGATGTATCCTACAAATCCCAATCCCCCTCCACGTGAGACATTGTCCAGAAAATCAAAAGGGTCAGGGCGGATGGGCAGCGCAGCGTGGAAGGAAAGCCTCTTGTATCAGGGGCCGTCTGCATGGGGAGCAGAACTGCCAAGGGCTCTCAGCCAAGACTCCTACAACAAGATGCCATGGGAAAAGCGGGAAAGCCCTTCTGCAGAGCACCTAGCTGATGCAGGGATGGGAAACCCTGTTCTTCCTGCACTGAGCCTGAGCCCTGCCTGACAAATCAGCTCCCTCCCTTGTCACGGGCTGCTGCGGCTCTGGCACGGCGAGGGGCAGCTCCTCACACACAGCCCCACTGTGCTGGCACTGAGGATGGTGTGGGGCAGCTCCTCACACACAGCCCCACTGTGCTGGTGGTGAGGATGGTGTGAGGCAGCTCCTCAACCCCAGCCCCACTGTGCTGGTGGTGAGGATGGTGTGGGGCAGCTCCTCAGCCCCAGCCCCACTGTGCTGGCACTGAGGATGGTGTGGGGCAGCTCCTCAGCCCCACTGTGCTGGTGGTGAGGATGGTGTGGGGCAGCTCCTCAGCCCCACTGTGCTGGTGGTGAGGATGGTGTGGGGCAGCTCCTCAGCCCCACTGTGCTGGCACTGAGGATGGTGTGGGGCAGCTCCTCAGCCCTACTGTGCTGGCGCTGAGGATGGTGTGGGGCAGCTCCTCAGCCCCAGCCCCACTGTGCTGGTGGTGAGGATGGCGTTTGCGATGCTTGACCTGGTTCCCCAGGAGAAGCTCTCAGCAGCATCTGTGGGACAAAGGCCACCACCTCTCTGAAGCAGGGCCCTCCTGCTCCTGAGCCCACCCAGGAGATTGTCACCAGAGCCAAGCCTGCTGGAGCCAGGGATGTGTCCCAGCAGCCTGGGAATAACCCTTCACTGCCACCCTGGGGTTGGGTATGGATCGTTATTGCATCGGGATAACATTGGAATATTCATAAGCAGCCCTTTCTATATTAAATACAACGCATTAGCAGAAGGAGGTAGATTGAAATGCAGCAGGAGCAGCAAAATAAAATTAAATTATAAAGCTGAACTGCATTTAAATGCCACAAAGCATTTGGAGGACGTAAAAATGCAATGACGGCATGAACACAGTTCACATAAAAGCTTGTTTGAAAGCTCCATCCCTACTGATTTCGTTCCACAGACTGTTTCCAGCTGCACTACACCTGGAGTTGTGCTGTAGAGCATTTCCTGGGCTACTGTAGGATGCACGAGAGCAGTGCACCACCACAAACACCACGAGGCTGATCACACTCCTCTTCCCCCAGTGCAGGTTTTTGTGCCAATCCCCAAATGTGCGAGTCATCAAGCTTTTAATCATAAAGGGCTTGCTTTTAAAAGAGCATTTTAATTTTGGCCTTCTCATGGTAAGTTGTAATGGAGACTGATTAGCTAAGAAGTTTCCTTTAAAGCTGTTATATTTTTGCCAATGCTGCTCAATCAGAACCAGCACGAAAGCCCCCAGGCATTATCTGATCAAACCACCGCTTCTCAGCTAGTGCAATTATTCCCGACAACGGAGATGCTGGAATTTATTGGAGAATCCCAGGAAAATAAACTCTGAGGGTAGTAATCCAGGGCAATTCCTGTTTGGAGCCATTTCTTCCCTCTCCCAGGGAAGGAGCGCCACCCTCCTCAGGGATTTAACACTGCTCATGTGTTTCTCCTCTCTGACAGCAAGAAGGATCTGAGTTCTTGGGGATGTCTGCACCATGCAAGATGCACGAGCAATATACTGCAAATATCTGGAAGTCACAACAAGCCAAACATTTTCCTCCCCTCATGTCCTGGAGAAAATTCCCTGCAAAAACCTCGCCAAATGCACACATCTTCGACCTTCCTGCTGCCACGTGAGGCTCCTGGCGGTGGTTAATTCTCACCGTGCTCTCCTCTCCCGCTGCCCCTCACCCCGGGTCTGACTGGAAGCCATCTCCCCGCTTTCCATCTGCTGGAAAACCCTGGATCGCCCCCAGCACGCCCAGGAAGGACCCACAGAGAGGAGGAACCTGCAGCTGCTCTCCGTCCCCCCCTACTCGTGGTCCTTGGAGCCGGACCCCACCTCGTGGAGCCCACCATTGCCTCCCGGACATTCCACACCGGGCTCTGCGTTATCCCTGCCCTTCCTCGGGCGAGAACACAGGGAGGAGCGATTGGAGGTCTGGAAATCGAGACTTTTCCGACCTGGCTCGAGGTCCTCCCGTGGGCAACACAGCATCCCAGCCTCGAGCAGCTGACACAGCCCCGACACTAACAAAGTTAGCCCCCTGCTAACAAACGTGGGATAGATCCCTGCTTTTAGGGAATACCCGAGCTCCTGTCCTACCACCTGCAGGACGTAGCTGCAGTCCCGTGGATTAACAGGTTCTAGGGGGAAATGCCACCGCAGCTTTGGGAGGAATGTTACCGCAGACTTGGGAGAAATGCCACCGCAGATTTGGGAGAAATGCCGCTGCAGATTTGGGAGAAATGCCACCACAGCTTTGGGATCCAGGATCACAAGGTCACTGCCACGGCACCAGGACCCACCTGCACCTGGGCTGGGCGTGGGCTCAGCCCCGACCTGTGGTGCCAGGATGGGGAGCCCAGGCACTTCTGGCCATCAGCTCAGCAAGGCAGGGCTCCAGCACCAGGATTTCACCGTTTATGTAGATTCAGCCAGACAGCAAGACCGAGAGCTGAAGCATATTAATTAGTTCTAATTGAGATGGAACATAACCTCTTCGTGACAATATTCTGTGGATTCAGCAGAGCCCTTTCTGCACTGAAGAGTCTCTTTAAAAAACAACATAATGGAGTTAATCGAAAAATAGAAGCAGTTTCAAGTCTAAGCCCTTCCATGCTATATATATTTTTTTTTCCTGGCAATTTTCAAGTGTCATTTTCCTGCTTTCTCCTCTTGTCCTCCCGCATGTGTGGCAACAGCTCAGGCTATCTATAAAGGTGATGAATTCGCTACACGTAGGATAAGCATCAAGGTGGATCAAACAGCGCAGCAAGGGAACTGGAAAGCAAAGAGAAATGGATGTTTTTTCAAATTCTTTACACAACACATATTTCGCGTTTTGCTTGCAAACACCAGAAGGAGAAACAATTCAGGGCAGGCGCTGCTGCATCCCGGTGTCGCCCTGGTGACAGCGCACTGAGCCTTGCCTTCCATGGGCGCTGAGGGAGTCCGGCACACCGCGGCAGCACACGGGGAGCACAGAGCTCCTGGTGCTCCAAAACCACCACCATCCAACCCCGGGGCTCCTCCCTGGAGCCGGAGGGATCCTCCTCCAGGGGCCATGGAGTTCAGGATCCCACCTACTGCAAAAACCCACGCCACAGCCCAAGCCTTCTCCCAGGTGCATTCCACACCAGAATCCACCTTCCTGCAGCCAAAAAGCCGCAGAGGTGCAGACCAGGTGCCCTCAAACTGGAGATCCATCAGGATCCAAGCGCAGCCTGCGTATCCGTGCCTCCAGCCACAAAGACGGTTGGGATTTCTGCCGCTGCGCCCGTGGGAGCCGGATCAGCTCCTGGTGCAGATGGGGGGGGCTCAAAATAGCAACAAGCCCAAGCTTTTGGAATAATCCTGGAGCAGCTTCTGCCTCTTCACAGCGGGGATTTTAACCTCGTTTATAAAATGCAGGCCGGGCAGTTCTAGGAGGGGCCGTGGGAGACGCCGGGTTTGCGGGAACGCTGCTCCACAGGAGGACAGCAGAACGGCTGTTGTGCGTGGCCCCAGCAGCGTGACAGGCTCAGGTTTGGGAGGGTTTGGGGGAGGGCAGAGGGCGCTCATTTCAGCAGCACGCACGATTACGGGCCGCGTTGGAGGACAGGGCAGGGGAACAAACGAGCCGGGGTCACAGCAGGGAGCACGGGTGGCTGCCGTGGGCTGGACAGGGAGGGTGGTCCTGTCCGCAGGAGCACACAGCCCCTCACCCTCACCTCCTCTGAACTCCTCCTCACCACCGCCCAGCTGGGAATTCTCTTATTTCACTGGACTGGAAGTGATTGGAGAAAATTCTGGATGGACTGGAAGTGATTATGCTCTTCGCGCTGAACGGCAAGTATAAAACTAAAGGAGGACTTCAAAGCATTGAAGATGGTCAGTGAAGTATTTACCACAATAACTCCCCTAAAAGGGCTGGCACACCTCCACGGCGTGGAATTCCTGCCAATGAATTGTGCAATGAATGCTGCCAACAGGCAAAGGGAGAGCAGGTCCTCTGGGAACGCCGTGCCGATGTCCCCAGGAGCACTCAGAAGGGACAATCTATCTTGCACAACGCAGGGAGGGTAAGGATCGCTTTAGTTCACGGTCGTGTCACCCAGAGAAGACGTTCAGCGAGTCTCTGTGTCCCCATCAGCAGAAATCTCCTGTCCTTCCCAGACAGGAGCTCCCCACCTCTGCCCAGTGCTGGGGGGCCCAGCTCACCACACGGGATGCAAGCTGGGGATGAGTCTGCCCTACAAAACGTTTGTCGTTTTAAAGCCCACACATCCACGGGTGTTGATGCCAATATTTAACGCGTGACTTCGCTGTCTGCCTGCTCCCCCACGAGCTGAGGGGGCTCAGGGAGGAGAGCAGCTCCCGTCCACAGCGCCTCCCTCCCAGAGCTGGCACGGGGGGATCCGAACGCCCGTGTGGAGACAAGGGCGTCTGTTAGGGCAGGAAGAGTGGGGATGGATGGAGGGATGGATGGAGGGATGGAGGGATGGATGGATGGATAGAGATGGATAGATGATGGATGGATGGATGGATGGATGGATGGATGGATGATGGATGGATGGATGGATGGATCGAGAGATGATGGATGGATGGATGGATGGATGATGAATGGAGGGATGATGGATGGATGATGGATGGATGATGGATGGGTGGATGGATGGATGGATGGATGGATGGATGAGGGATGGATGGAGGGATGGATGATGGATGGATGATGGATGATGGATGGATGGATGATGGATGGATGATGGATGGATGGATGGATGGATGGATGGATGGATGGATGGATGGATGGATGGATGGATGGATGGATGGATGGATGGATGGATGATGGATGGATGGATGGATGGATGGATGGATGGATGGATGGATGGATGGATGGATGATGGATGGATGGATGGATGGATGGATGGATGGATGGATGGATGATGGATGGATGGATGGATGGATGGATGGATGAAGAGATGGCAGATGGATGATGATGGGAGGGATGATGGATGGATGGAAGGATGGATGATGGATGTGATGGAATGGATGGATGGATGGATGGATGGATGATGGATGATGGATTGGTGGGATGGATGGATGGATGGATGGAGGGATGATGGATGGATGATGGATGGATGATGGATGGGTGGATGGATGGATGGATGGATGGATGGATGGATGATGGATGGATGATGGATGGATGGATGGATGGATGGATGATGGATGGATGGATGGATGGATGGATGGATGATGGATGGATGATGGATGGATGATGGATGGATGGATGGATGGATGGATGGATGATGGATGGATGATGGATGATGGATGAGATGGATGGATGATGATGATGGATGGATGGATGATGGATGATGGATGGATGATGGATGATGGATGGATGGATGATGGATGGATGGATGGATGGATGATGGTATGGATGGATGATGGATGGATGATGGATGGATGATGATGATGGATGATGGATGGATGAGGATAGATGATGGATGGATGGATGATGGATGGATGGATGATGGATGGGATGGATGGATGGATGGATGGATGGATGGATGATGTATGGATGATGGATGGAAGGATGGATGGGATGGATGATGGAATGATGGATGGATGGATGATGGGATGGATGATGGATGGATGATGGATGGATGATGGATGGATGGATGGATGGATGGAGATGGATGGATGGATGGATGGATGATGGATGGATGATGGATGATGGATGGGTGATGGATGGATGGATGGATGGATGATGGATGGATGATGGATGGATGGATGATTGGATGATGATGGATGATGATGATGGATGATGATGGATGATGTTGATGGATGGATGATGGATGGATGGATGATGGATGGATGGATGGCATGGATGGATGGTGGATGATGATGGATGGATGGATGGATGGATGGATGGATGATGGATGGATGGATGATGGATGGATGATGGATGGGATGGATGGATGGATGGATGGATGGATGATGATGGATGGATGATGGATGGATGGAGGGATGGATGGATTGGATGGATGGATGGATGGATGGATGGATGGATGATGGGATGGATGGATGATGGATGAGGGATGGAGGGATGGATGATGGATGGATGATGGATGATGGATGATGATGGATGGATGATGGATGGATGGATGATGGATGGATGATGGATGGATGGATGATGGATGGATGATGGATGGGTGGATGGATGGATGATGATGATGGATGGATGGATGGATGGGTGGATGGATGGATGATGGATGGATGGATGGATGGATGATGGATGGATGGATGGATGATGGATGGATGGATGATGGAT
>NC_071611.1:857793-859648 GCF_024509145.1 Vidua macroura
GGGCTAAACTTGTCAGGCCTGAGCAGGCTGGGAAGGTGCAGACCGAGATCTGGATGCGACCTTGGCAGCTGGAAATCCCTTTTGTTCGCCGTGGAGAAGTTTCAGACAGAGAGATGTCCCCGTGCTGCCCTTACCACATGGAGAAAGGTACCTGAGCAGCAAAACCAGCCAGACAGTGGGAGAGACAGAGCCAAGGCTGCTCTGCTTCGCAGCTGGGGAGGCCAGCTCCTCGCTGTGCCTCAGGGGCATCCCCAGGGCTGGGGAGATCTCCCCTTCCCACCACGTTATCCCAGTTCAGCATCCCCCAGGACTGGGAGATCTCCCCTTCCCACCACGTTATCCCCAGTTCAGCATCCCCCAGGATTGGGGAGATCTCCCCTTCCCACCACGTTATCCCAGTTCAGCATCCCCCAGGAATGGGGAGATCTCCCCTTCCCACAACTTTATCCCAGTTCAGCATCCCCCAGGACTGGGGAGATCTCCCCTTCCCATAACTTTATCCCAGTTCAGCATCCCCCAGGACTGGGGAGATCTCCCCTTCCCACCACGTTATCCCAGTTCAGTGTTTGCTGAGGAAAGTCACATAAACAAGACACCTTGCCAGGCAAGGATGGTATGTGTATTCCAAGCTGTGTTTGAAATTCTGCCCACAGTCCAGCGTGGTTCGCATCTGCCATTTTAGCACTCAGCAGGACGGTTGGGGTTTGAGAAGCATCAGGTCAGAAGAGATGTGACCTTTGAGACAAATAACACCACAACCTGCAATCGTTTGTGTTAGCAGAGCCAGCCATTACTGTAAGCGTATTCCTGACACAAAACATGCTAAGAGAACAAAAATCCACGTGCTGAAGACGACCCTTCCTCGCCTCAAAGGCTCCATTAGGAAACCATTAGGACAGAGGCGCAGCTCTGTGCTGCCATCAGAGGTTTGGATCTGCTGGGTCTTTGGGGTAGTTAATTGCCCAAAGGGTGCAGGATTTCTTCTGCTCATGAGCACCTCTGCCCGAGAACAGGCTGGCAGCACCAGGTCCGGGCTGTGAGCGTCCCTGCTCTGCTCGGGCCCATGCCTTGGAGGGGCTGCCTGGAACAGAGGCTGGACAAGATTAAGAGAATAAAGTGGGCATTTATTAAAGGCCCTCAATACCTACACCTTGGGCAGTCAAAGCCCTCCCAGAGGCCTCACCCAAGGTGGACGATGGTCACGAGTTTTTCACACGGTTTTAAGTTGGGTCCATTTACATATCAGGGTTTAATGCTCCAATTACAGCTCCAGGTAATGAAGTCACACACCCCAGTTTGCTTCCCCCCAGTTCATTTTTGTTTGTACTTTTCAGGGCCTGAGGCTGTAGGGTGTCCTTGGATCTCAGGCCTAGAGGGATTGTTTTGCCTGCCCAAAATGTGAAACCAGCACCTAAAACTCTATATGGAGTTTAGAGCAACGCACTAGAGCAGTACAGTATTTGAAAAATATAAAAGCCTAAATTCCTAAGGCATCGGGGGGGCCCCAGGGTGGAGGCCCCGCAGACTCAGACTCGGGATGCTCCACTGCTCTGCCTCCTGCTGCTGCCTCCTGCCAGAGCATGGAGCTCATCAGAGTGAGCCTTGCAGAGAGAGCGGAGCTTGAAAGGGAAACAGGGAAAGGCAATTGATTTCTCTGAGCCATCTCCGAAGCGCTGGACATCAAAGGCAGGGCTGGCCCACACCCCATCCTGCTGTAGCCCTGCCTCTGTGGGCCCCGTCACCAGCTGTGGCAAACCCAGCCCTGCCAGGGATCACCAACAGCTGACGTTATCTGCTGCTTCCAGCTCTGCTCCCGAGCAGCCTCCAGCTCTCTCTGCACACTCACATGGGCTTT